>NW_027211026.1:140000-179511 GCF_029030835.1 Brachyistius frenatus | reverse complement strand
GGATACGACAGGGAAATCTTCATGACCTTTGACCCTGGCCTCTTAATTGGGCCGAGGCCCATCGTCCCAGCCTGAACCTATAAATGAATCTCTTATTGCTGAACTAGAGACTATTTGAGCACAAGTGACTGGGCCAGCGTCCTGTTGCTTGATGGTGACCTTTGACCTCAGCCTGCCTAGGAGACACTGGCCCTGGTGCCACAACTCAACCAGGTAGATTACAATTAACATGGCTATGACCCTGCAAATGTACTCTAACCTCAACCAGTCAGTCAGTGGTCAGATGACTAACCCTGACCCCTGACCCCCTGACCCTAACCCAGGATGTAAGCTGGACATCAGGTGAGTGTTTCAGCCAGGAAACAGGTGAGGCAGAAAGGCTGCAGCGCTGGTAGGTAACTGCAGCAGGGAGAAGACAGACAGGAGTCAGAACCAGAAGAGACACGAGAGTCCAACTTACTACCAGTTGCTGCAGCGTGGGTACCATGGGACTCGTCTCAGCGTGGGGAGTAACATGTCTCAACCGCAGACCTCTGGCTGGATCCACACTGACCACATCAGCAGAAGGTCCAGAGGTTGGAGGTGAGCTCACCGTCCCCAGAGGAGCACAGGTACTCCGTTTGGGCTCATTTGGGTTCTTCCTTGAAGAATCAACCATGTGAGATGGTTTTACCCTGATGTGGCATCTCCTGTGGCTCACTTGTCTAATTGAATGTGGAACATAAATTTCTGACCTCCCAAATGTTCATGAGTGAAACATGAAGTGTTTCAGAACAGAAACACTTCCTGCAGGTGTAATTCCTTCCAAAAAGTGATCCGGGTTTGGCGCCCCCTGCAGGTGTAATACCTTCCAAAAAGAGATCCGGGTTTGGCTCCCCCTGCAGGTGTAATACCTTCCAAAAAGAGATCCGGGTTTGGCTCCCCCTGCAGGTGTAATTCCGTCCAAAAAAACAAAAGACCTTACAACAAGAACCATCAGTGTCTCCATTCGAGGTAATCTGGATGTGACACGTAATTTATGTTCAGTTCAATTCTGAACTGAATTGTTCAAATGATGGTAAATGCCCTTAAGACCACTTCAACAAGTAGCACTTACTGTCTTTGGAACTCAAGTCAGTGCTTCTGTTAAAGTAATGAAAAGGACTAATTCGTGAAATTCTTTAATCATTGGAAATTGATGAAAATTCACCATCAAGAATATCTCAAAGGGAAGCACTTATGAAAACAAGAACCATCAGTGTCTCCATTTGAGGTAATCTGGATGTGACAAAAGTAATTTATATGTTCAGTTCAATTCTGTAGAATTTGTCAAGTTAAACTGGCAAAAACAAAAAACACTTACTGAATCTTTGTCCAGGTCCTTTTTTTCTAGCATCTTGTGTGGTGTCCCAGTCAATTTGGAAGTGGATTTTCTCAACCACATTTGCCCCTGTTATATACTAAATGGAGTCATTTGAATGAGTACCACTCCTTTCTTTCACATATTCAATGATCTAGATAACGGCCAGCCATTGACCATACAATGGCAAACAAACAACCATCCTCTGGTAATTTTTGCATAGCATCAGACCTTAAGGAGTGGTCAGTTACATTTCCATAGGTCACGTGATTAAACCTTTTAAACATGTTTGCCCCCAGGTTGACCATCAGTGTCTCTATATGAGGTAATCTAGATGTGATACATATTGCCTTTAAAATATTACTTCAATGCTCCCAATTTCTTTGATCAAATACAACTAACCCAGAAAGTAGAAATGAATGAATTCATGAAATTCTTCAATCAAGTCAAATTGATTAAAGTTCAGCACCAAGAATAACCCAAAGAGAAGCACTTATGACAACCAGAACCATCAGTTTCTCTATTTGAGGTAATCTAGATGAGATACATATACCCTTTTTAAATATGACTGGATGCTGCCAGTTTCTTTGTTAAAGTACAACTGACCCAGAAAGTAGAAATGAATTAAATTTCCAGTCAATTAAATGCTCAAAGGTGAATTACAAATGAGATGTCGAAGAATAAAAAATGTATGAAAATTCTCTACCAAGAGAAGCATTTATTCCCATTAAAATATTACTTGTGTGTGTCAATGAAATGCCTGACTTGGTCACGCCTGACTTTGAAGACTCCTTTGAATCCCTGAATGTCGGGAAAAGGTCCCATGAAGGACATCCCATCCTCATTAACTAACTTTCTATGATGAGGGTATATTTTGGTCACATTGTGGACATACTGCCTGATTCTGCGTGAGCCCTTGTGAGAGTACTAACAGATATTTTTATTAACTGGGCACACGTTGTGGCCTTACTCCTTGATTAAGCTGATGCCAATAAACATCACTACGTTGTCACCCAGAATGGTATCCACCATCTTCTTCACCTCATCTCCACGATTCCCATCACAGAATGCCGTTGTCGGCAGGGTCCCAAAACATCAAAGATTGGTAAGTGCAAAGATTTTTCTCTCCTGCCATGTCATTGTTTGATGGGATACAAAAAAAAAAATCTGAATTGGATTGCAAATTTTTACAAATGAAACAATCTGGAAAATCGAAATTGTAAAATTTGCTCAAAAATCTTTGGCAATCTAAATGTGAAAATGATAATAATAATATACATAAATAGTTGGTCACAAGACACAGTCTTTTGAAGATGAGTATTAAAATATACTCTGAAAACAAAGCGGATGAAGTAAAGTTGGTGTCAGTGATGCCAACAGTAAGGTGCACTCTTTGGGTAGACGTGCTGGTACAAAAAGTTATTTCATCATTGTCTTAGTGCAGCCAAGACCTGTTTGTGAGCGTGTGCCCTGAGGGGTGGATGTCGTAAAAGGGAAAGATAACAGTAAAATGTTTGGCTGCAGAGCCTAAAAAGAAAAAAAAAAAAAGGTTTCACTAGAGAGTCTGCGAGTCTGGTCTCGCATAAAAATAAACATTCCCACAACTACGCAGAATACGTTTTGGTGAGTTTTGCGGTGACAATGTCAATTGGTAATAATCGACAGTCCTGACTCCACGCTTAAAATTACATGGAATGGTTGTCAAATAAAAGGAGACCCGGTGATTGCAGCTCTGTTTACGGGCAGTAAATGTGTGAGTGTGTACAGCATATTAACCATAATTTAAATATTCATGTATGTAATAATGTGCTAATGTGATTGAGTATTTCCCTTCAATGAAGCTTTAAGTTTCTGCTCCACTAAATAAGCATAAACAACACGCATCTAAAGGGGGGAAGACCCAGCACAATGGAGACACTAACAAGTAGTAAAAAATAATGAAAACAACAATGGAAATAATAAACCTAAAAACGAATCTAGCAAATTAAATGTACAGTTTAGTTGTACAGTTAGTGTAAAACAACTGTTAAAAAAAAAATAAAAAAAAATAGTGTTATTGTATCTATTATGAGTGTATATGTGTGTGAATACCAAACTGAATGAGTTTGGTTTTTGTGTATTTCATGAGATTAAATGTTGGATATTGATGTCTCGGGACCTTGAAAGGCTAAAAACAAGAACTCCATGTGCTTCAGGGTGAAACTGTGTTAACTGATTGGACTCTGGGTTTGGCTGTTTCTCCAGACTGTGATCCGAACATATTAAACCCGTGCACGGGACTATCTCCCAAAATGGGTTCCTGGGCAGGACGGAGTCCAGCCTGGGGATGTATCAGTCTGAACAACTGCCAACAGAGCCATAAACTGTTTGGCTTAAATATACAATTCTGTCGAAGAAAAATAGAAAGCAGAATGAAAGTCATAATGATAAAAATAATACTTCTGTGTGCTTGACTCGCAGACAAACTGGTCTGATGGACTTTAAATTGACACAAAACGTGCACATCAGTAAGTAAAGAGAAAAAGACAGAAGGATTCATCTCAAAAGGTTCATGATTTTTGTGATATTTTTGGCTTGAGGACACTTTGCCCTCCAAACTAGTTGTTGAACTTTTCCACCCAGTACCCGATTCCTAAAGCACATTTGTTCTATAAGGGCATGTAAATCTATGCTAAATTGCAGTTAAGTTATGTAAAAAGTAAGCATAGGTTAGAAACAAAACAGATATATGATGATTTGAAAGCTTCAAGACTATTCTAAAAGAAGAACAGATTGTTGATACTCAGAGAGACTCTGTGTCACTTATTACATCACTCAGGCTGCTGTGGTCTCTGCACACGCTAGATATGAAGTGACACCGATGATGAAAAAATACTGCTGCTGCCGGCTGCACATTTTTGAAAATACACAAAATATTAGACATAATGTTAGTAAATATTAGACACTCAAATAATAACTGAACTCTAAATTGGTACAGTTAGGTCTGTAAGTATTGTGGTAGGATTTGTGAACTAATTTTCTTTTTGTTCTAGTATTACTTGTGATTACAGGACCAATTGTGGAGAAATGCTGTTCCAAAGCAGAATTAAATTTCCACCATGTTTCCATTCCTTTATGCAGGAGAGGGATGGAGAGGCAGAGGAAACCATTTAGAAGTTTCTAAAACTGAATATTTCACGAAATAGTTTGGATGTTCGTCTACATCATATTGTATTGAGTCTCTTTGTAATAACAGTAATAATGATGGTTATCTTAAATATAACATTTTCCAAAACCAAATCTACAAAATGCCATAGAAACAGCAAAACAGAGACTAATTAATACAGTTACATGTGAGATCCAATTCACTTCAAATGGAATATATAATTGAACAATCACAAAAAGTAAAATATTTTACAGAAATATTTTTGTTTAGGCACCCTTTTGGTTTTAGGCTATTTATTGGATTTTTTTTTTATTTTTTTCTTAACAAGTGTTAAAATGACAAACTACGGTTAATGAATTAGAGAGGTTTATGGGAACTGGAGTCTGAGCATTATGAAAATAAGAATTGCTTGAAAACCATCAGTATAAACTGCTCGCATTGGGTGAGAACAGACAACTTTCAACACTGTGTTATATGATAGCAGAGAGGGAAAAAAAAAAAGAACAATACACACTGAATTAATGCTGGTTACAAATCATTCAAAAGTTTAAAAATGTGATTCACTAATTGTGCAAGATTGTACACCACCCCTGGCACCATGTTGGGGATATGACAATATAGAAAATTCTTACAAATTCAACTTGAAATTCATTAGACAAATTAAACAGATTAGTTCAGACTACCATGCTGCAGTTTTAAAAATATGTCGTGAAAAATATAAGCCAATAGCAATTTGCACATTTTTAATAAAAAAAAGAAAACAATTCTGTGCAATTCTTCCTCACAACAATTTTGCCTATAAAATCAGACATCCTTAAACTGAACCAGCATAGAGGTATGTTAATGCTGTCATTCAAACAACTTACATCCTTGTATGATTAGTTTGAAGCACGGCGAAAGGTATGTGTTGGATAAAAGGGAAAATTACAAGAAATTGCAGTAAACATAACAATAGATGTAATAAATGTTGCAGAAATAAATCATATGCATCATAAATAACATGCGAATTAATAAAAAATATGTCCTGATTTACGTAATGTTCAAAGACTAAATTAAATTAATACTTATTTTATTTAAATTGATTGCCTTTGTTTCCTTAGTTTACACAAGCGACTCAGAGAAAAGCTTTAAAATCTCAGAATTACTGAATAAACAGATTATTGTATAAGGATTTTCCTATTTTTAATAATCCTTAACATATAGGATAACTAATAAATAGGCTAAAACAGTGTGGACTTTAATCATAATCCAAAATTATAGAAGAGACAAATTTAACAAGATATATCTTTAGTAAATAAAAACCATCCAGATATTAAAGAATCAAATCCAGTATTTTAACTGTGGAAACTCAAAACATGTGTGAAGTACATAGGAATGACAGTAAGTATAATATGGTATGCTTCGATGTATCTTATATGATGGTCTGTCTTGTTCTATTTGAAATGTATCAACCAGCCACCTCAAATATGGTGGCAAACTGATAGAATTGAGCATTTTCTGTATTTCAAAACTTGTCTTGTGTTGTTTTAGTTTACTCGCATGCTGATACATGAACTACTGAAGGACAAATGTCCTTGAATTGATGTTCAGTACCACCATTAGTATTTTCTGCTCTAATCCTCACAACAATGTTTCAGTCAGTTACAATAAATCCAACCTCACACAGTTCATGGACTCTACTTCTTACACAGAAGTCAGCAGAGTCTTCATCATTTTCTGCAAGCGCACTTGACCTTTTTCTGGAGTCTATCCGTGTAGAAATCTATGCCTTATAATCTTAGCCTTTCAACTGTTATGGGGTACGCTGTTGGCTAGTCTGACATTCTTCTTGAAGTTGACGGCACTCTTGAGGGCCCCACGAAACATGGAGCTGGACAAGCAGTAGATGAGGGGGTCCAAAGCGCTATTAAGGTAGGTGAGGCTGATGCACATCTTGAAGAGCTGGGTGAACTGGTAGTACAGGGGGCAGTCCGTGGGGTAGAACGTCTTGATGTGTATCCCCACCAGACCTGTGACGACACTGGGCATGAAGCAGAAGGTGAACACCGCACTGATCACCACGACTGCTCGGATGGCGCGCTGTACTCTCTCGTGCCTGTCCATCTGTCGTTGATGCAGGTGGCAGGCGATCTGGGCAGAGCAGAACAGCAACAAGAACCAGGGCAGGAAGAACTCGGCAATGAAGGCCACATAATGTACCTTGATTTTCACCGGGACTACACTGTAGGTGTTGAAGCTGCGACACAGTGTGACGTTGCCATGGTGGTGGAGCAGGTCGGTGGTCAACAGCGGGATCCGAAGAGCAATCACAGCAGTCCACATGAGGACTGTGAGCCAGGTCGCCTGAACTGAAGTCATCCGGCTGATGCCGTGATGCGGATGCACCACCTTGAAGTAGCGATCCAGCGCCACAACTGTCATGAAGGCGATACTGGCCGAGCGATTGGCGCTCAGCATGAAGAGGTTGATGCTGCACCAGACCTGTCCAAACACCCAGTTGTCCGCTCGCAGGTGGATGTCAAGGCGGAAGGGCACGCTGACGAGGAGCAGGAAGTCGGCTAGAACCAGGTTAAAGAGGAAGAGGTTGTGGGGTTTCCACACCTTCATGCGGAAGCAGAAAATCCACAATGCTCCTACGCTTCCCGGCAGGCCCACAATAATTTCGATGATCAAGACGATTAGTGCGAGCCAATTTCTTGCATGTACTTCATGGGACAGACAATGCAAAACACTTTTATTTACAACCTCAGGAGTAACATTCACTAAATCCATCTCAGCTGAGTGCAGTCGGATCTCTTGTGTTCCTGAAACCTTTAAAGAGGAGAAAAGAAAGTGTTTTATGTACCGAGTCAAATCAATAGTTTAACATTTTTAGATACATTACATACATGCACCTAATTGTTGACTGTATCTCATTTTGCATCTTATTGTTTAGTTAGTTTAATTTAATATTATTCTATTTTATTGTATATATTGTGCATTTTCATATTTAAAATTTAATGTTTTTTACTCTGTTATTTTTATTTCTTTACCTGTGTCTATAATGCTGCTGTTGCGAATTTTTTTTCCCTTTGTGGGATTAATAAAGTAACTATCTATCTATATCTGAATGTAAATGTACATTCAATTATTAATTTATTGTTATCACCAGACTGGAAATGCAAAAAAAAAAAATCAACCGTCCATCACCTTTTAAGATCACTAATCAGCATGTTATATTTCATTGTTGTTTAATCCATTAAAAAAACAATGTGCAAAAACTATGAGCATGTGTGAGGCATTATTTGGTGGCAGTGACCTTCTGCAGTGTTGCCAGACAGCCAGAGGAATACCTGCAACCTTTAGAGTTGCTGGTAGGTTGATTTTGTTATTTTTGTACAGAGCCAGGCAAGCTAGCTGTTTTCCCATTTCCAGTTGTTATTCTAAGCTGAGTAAACTAGCCACGAGCTGTGCTTTGAAATTTAGTGGACACATAAGACGGTATGTAACTCTCAGCAAGTAAGAAAGCAGACACATTTCCTGAGCAAGTAAGAAAACAGGCACATTTCCTGGCAAAATAAAAGTTTTGAGATGACTTCAGTACACATCTGCTGTATGTTTTTACCTAAAAAAATGATTTAAGACTTTCCAGATTCCAGAGGGTTTAAATTCAAACTACATTTATAATACAGAGTACATTAAAAGCAACAGCAAAAGATTTCAGTACTCACCAGTTGTCAATGCTAAATTAATGTGTTCAGCGGATGAAGAGTTCTCGCGTAGTGAAAGTGATCGACTGAGATTAGATCTTTGATATAGTATTCCAGTAAAAGCTGTTTTGCTCTGAGGGCTTGTTGCAACAGGCCCATAACAACTGTGCAAAGACCTGTAAGAGCAGGTTTGTGACTCTCTAGATCTTTTTTCGTGCTTATGGGGCTTTAATAGGACCGAGATTGGTGTGATGCTGAGTAAGATTTAATTCATTTTAAAGCAGAATCATTTTGAGAGAGTTATTGATCATTTGACTTGCAGGGTAGATGATGTGAAGTTAATGAGTATATTCATATCCGCATTTATACATTTCTCTTTATTGCTGATTTTGTACCTGCTGTATGACATGTACTTGTGTGCCCCACATGGCCCCATATTTCCATACTTTTATCATTGGATTACTGAGGGGACTCCTGGACCAGAGATTGAAGTGACTAAATATATTTTAGAGAGAAATAAGACATCGACGAGACACAAAACAACAAGGAAAGACGAAACGAACAAAAAGAGACATAAAACAATTGGAGACAAATAACGACGACAAAGAGACACCAAAACAACAGCCAACCTCTAGTGGCACTCGGTGGTATTGCAGCTAAAGGCACTTCTCCATCGGCGGAATTTTTCAAGCTACAAACACTTTTATATAAAGTCTCCTGCTTACTAATTAATCCCATCTACTTTCAAGTCATTGGTCCTTTCTCCTGTTGACTTGAATGACATCTCATTTTGTGTCATTGCATCACATCTGATGTCGTCTGAACCTCAAATTTGATTGTGTCATCCAATTATCTTCTCTCTTGGCTAATTTGAATGTAACTTGGGTGCATTCGGTGTACCGGTACAACTCTTCCACGGTCTCGATGACTGGAACAACCAACGGAGGGTTTTCTGAGAGAGACAAAGTTGATTTACCTGAACAAACTTTCTTTGATAACAGCTCAGCACACAACAATGCAACACACACTGAATCACCACAGCTCACCTCTGTCAGATAACTTTATGGTCACTGACTCCCCAGCAGCGGTTCAGCCCCCTTTCACGGCCCTAAAGGAGTGTTTGCTAGAATCACTGGACTCTGATCCAGAGGTCTGACATTCATTCAACTGTTTTATTAGAGCACACACAAAACAAACACACACAAAGACCCTGCAGTGTCACCTTGTCACGACCAACATCTGCTTTCAGTTACACTTTGTAGTTACACTGTGTACGTGCATGTGGGAAATGTCTGTTAGAGCTCTGCACCCATATTTTTAGTGGATGTATTAACTTGTGTGTTGACAGCTTTCTGTACAAATCTCTCTTAGTTTTGGTGTAATTGTTTCGTGAGTATACACCACTTCCTCATTTCTATAATTAGAAATGATAGTGATCATCATAACATGGTTTAAATCTCCAAGTCATTCAAATGCTGTAATGAACTAATTACTAATTAGAGGAATTAAATGTAACATAATTCAAGATAACATAACTATGAAAACGATTTAAAGGCTGCTGAAATGTAGGTAATACTTGGACAAGACTAAATCCAAGGCTGTATTTAGCCCCAGTGGTTTGAGCTCAATGCTAACAGCTGAGATACTGACAATTGCAATGTTAACATATTAATGTTTAGCAGGTGTTTGAGTTAATGTGTTAGCATGCTAACCTTTCCTAATTAGTTTTAAATATTAAGCATGACTTGGGATCTCAATTATTATTATTGGACAAATTCAAATTTGACCTGATTGTGTCGCAGACAAAAACTAAAGTGATTACATTTTATTCTGATGGGAACATTAATGTCTTTATCATATTGAATTTTATTCATATAAATTCATAGTCCCATTATCTTCTGGGAACTACAAATGTCTGAGTTTCAGTCTCACGGCAACCAATCCTGATGTCAGCCGTTGTTTGTGAACCGCCGTTCTGAAGTCTCAAGCTCAGCATTTTCAGCCATCTTATTTTTTTGGTGTCAGAAGTGACCATAGTCGGACAAGCAGGGGAAAAGTGAGCTGTGGATCTGGCCTCACTTGTCAGACCCGGAAGCTACGAACACTTTTGTATACAGCCAATGGTTTCAATCCACAGCAGAGTGGTTGAGCTATTTTAATTTGGACCAAAGTCGTGGAAAGAACATCCGACACGCCAACAACACCATCCTCTGAGTCATGTTGCCAGCAGAGCTCGCAATTAACTGGACATAGTGTACATTTAAAACAGATCCAGAGTCAACGTGTTCATCGATCAATATGAGTATATGTTCGACCAGCTTCTCTGACACACCCAGGTACTGTGGCTCCCTGATAACCTATCTGACACTCAACATGACTCAGATAATGTATTATAATGAGGTTTCCCTTTTGAAAACACGCATCAATACACTTATTTTAACACTTACTGGATGCTTAAAAGAGAACATTCATGTGGGATCGATACTAGTGTTGGTTCAACACACACTCTTTCTTCAGGTGGTCCAGGTTTGCTTCCTGGGTCTCTCCCTCGGTTCACGGTTTCAGCCTGGGACAGAGACATCACTGTCTCTCTCTGATAACATGGATCAGCTTAATGTTTAGCCCAAGATCCACACACACACGCATACACACACACACACACACACACACACACACACACACACACACACACACACACACACACACACACACACACACACACACACACACACACACACACACACACACACACACACACACATGGGGAAGCAGAGGGATTACAAAGGCACAGAGACCCATATGCTGGCCAGGGATGGAAGCTACAAACCTGAATGTGAGGAGAACGCGAGGTAGTAATGACCCAGGTGAGTGTTATAACTGCATTTTAATATTATCTTTAATGACTGCAGAATGACACACTTTCAGGCTTTAAGGTGGGATTTATTATCAATGTATACCTATTTTATTTGCACTGAGGTAAAATAGTGAGGTGATGGAGTTGAGTTCAATGCTAATGTTAAACTGCTGTTGATGGTGTTGTTGTTTGAGGAGAAATAACTGACAGTGACAGTCACCCACTGTAACTGACAGGCTTTGATAAATGACATTGTTTTCTAGCACAGCATGAAAATCTGCTGCCGTTTTTCTCCAAGCCTTTAATTTGTTAAGCACGGCCATCAGCCTGTTAATCCACATTAGAGCAGGATCACTGCTGCGTCCCGTGGACGAACTCTGACGAAACAGGACTTCATACACTCGGGAGGTATTTTAATGTGAGGAAGGAAATCCAGCAAAAATAATAATCTTACCTGCCCAAATTTATAAATATGTTAATATCACCTGTGTTAAATTGATGAACATGGTAAAAGCAATGACTTGCATGACTGATTTACAGAAACATTGTGTTGAATCTCATATAATAATCTAGTAATTGTACTCATTTAAAAGTAGTTCATTGAAAAGCTGAAGGGTCATTGTTTAGAGTGGAGAAATTCATGATAAAAAATGTCAACCAGTTTAATTATTAGCAAGAAAAATGACTGAAACAACCCCTTTATTGATTTAACATAACCTCTCAGTAAGGTAATACATTTTTGGTGCAATTGTTGCAGGAGTTTTCAATTTAATTCCTAAATTCCCTATTTTGATCAGCATGCATTACATTCACAGGGAGCAGCTAGCCTAGCTCAGTCCAACGCTAATGGAGTCCACCTCTTGTCTCTTTTGAAGGTCATTAGTTAATGTCAGTCGTATATTTAATCTGCTTGAAAACCGCAAATAACAATGGCAGCATCTGCATTTATCGGGAGTTGTGTTTTACAGTTGTTTCTTAGCCAAGCACAGTAATTGTTTGCAGTCGAATAAAATTCTCATCTTCATATTTTATAATAAAATGGGAATTGTAATTTACTTACATTTAGTTTTTTCAGATTTTACCTATATATAAATCAAACTGCATCTCTTACCTTAATAAATCTTTGCAAAACATATTTAAAACTGGTTAGTGTGATGTCATATGTGTAATTGTGAACATGTCATATTTTTCCAAATATCTTACAAAAACTTTCCACACACATATTTCTGTTCCTTTGCTGCAGGGACCGGTGTTGAAGCCCCACAACCACACGGCAGCATCCACACTCGTCCTCTCCCCGCTGTCGTCCGTCTCTATGTGTACGCGCTGCACGGTTGCCTCTGTGAGGTAGCCTTCACGGCTCTGTGGGACTGGTGCAGCACCCGGGACGGGAAGCTGCCGGGCCACAGCAGCCTCTGGGCGCTGCCCATGTACGCCACCGCTATCTACCTCATGGAGAGCCTGCGGGCCCGGCTGCTGTCCCGGCATCACCCACTGCCCGTGCGACTGACAATTTACACCGTGTTCATCTACTGTTGGGAGTTCAGCTGGGGGGTGGGGCTGAGGCTGCTGGGGGCCTGTCCCTGGGACTATTCAGGCTACAGATACAACCTGAGAGGACTGGTGACTCTGGAGTACGCACTGCCCTGGGCTATTGCTGCATTTATAGCAGAGCAGCATGTGATCAAGAACACTCTGAGAATAAGACTGCACGACTAAACTAATATTGCAATAAGTGGAATTACGTGCTTTGAAAACCAGCCACAACACTTTTATTGACATTTTTATATTAAAAAGTTTGTGATCTGGCTGCACCCCTTAAACGTGTGTCATTTTACATCTGACAGCTTTTTTTCAGTTAAGTTGTGTGAGCCTTTGTCACACACTGAAGTGAACATAGACTTTACATAAAAGTGTTCGTAGCTTCCGGGTCTGAAAAATGAAGCCGATGTGGAAGTGCCTTAAGCTGCAATACCACCGATGGCCACTAGAGGTCGGCTCCAAAAAACTCCAAAGTTGCTCCTCCTTATTAGCTTTCTGGCAGTCCATCTGAAAATAATCCCATCATTCATTATAAAATAAACGTTAAAATGCAGTGATTTTGGGGGCGTGTCCGTTTGATTGACAGGTTTCCGCTAACGGTGGCTGGGACGTAGTATCGTCTGGTTTCCAATCAGATCGAGTCAGAAACACAAACAACGCTCTCAAACATTCCTCTCTTTGATGCCTAACATGTTATACATTATTGATTTCCAGAAGGATCACCGGAGATGTTGCCACATACACACCAGTCGACCACAGGCTCAGTCATCATTGTGTTTCCTCAAATGCAATCGTGACTCAGACGGAAGTCAAATTTCAATACCTTAATGTCATATTTTTTTGGTATAAAACCTCTAATTCTCTGGAAAATACCTTCTCAGTTACCCGGTGTTGGCTGAATCACAATCTGACAAGAAACAGTCTATATGAGTCTATACTCATTGTCTGATGGTACTTGTGTACTTGTGTTCAGGATACTTGTTGAAACTTGTATTTTACGTTCTTTCAGCCAGACGTGACACTTAAACTTGAATAACTGTAATGGCGGTCCAGGAGACGCTGTGTTAAGGTAAATAATCACACAATTTTACTTTACAGATATTCATGTATAGTTTTCTCTTAACACTAATCTAAAATGACATGTAGTGACAAAATGAACAGTTTCAGTTTGAATAGCGTCCTCTGTTTATTAACACTGACATGGGTTTTACCTGCTGCATGTGATGATACACGGGATACTTTTTATTATTCTTTGTGAACAATAGGAGCTCCTCCATCCACATATACAGTATTTTAATGTGCATGTGTGATGTTAGGGTCTCTTCCGCTCCGGGTTTTGGACCACAAACAAGGCAACGGTTCCTTCATCTCTCTGCCACTGGTATCTAAAAAAGAGGAAGCCACATACATGTTTTGAAACAAACCCTCAGCAGCATCACAAGTTATTATATAGTTTCAGACAACCTCCTTTAAAACTACACTGGACAATATACGGAGCTAAATTTAAACACAATAACTTGAGAACTAACTGGAAGAGTGTGTCATTAATGGTTAATATTGACTCACTGGCTGTGCTCGGGAATCAGTAAACTGTCTCCCGCAGAAAGAGTGAACTCCTGCTGATTCATAGTTACTGTTGAAGATCCCTCCTGAGAAAGAGACAGAGAAGAGGATTCACTTTACGAACTCAGATTTCCTTCTTGGCATGGATACGCTGACTGAGCCCACTGGGACATACGTACCCGTTGCCAAATCCACACATCACTTTGACGTACTGACGTCTCTGTCAGTCCAGGTCCAAACACCATCACCTGTTGGGGCCACAAGAAAGAGAATTTTTTGTGTGTGTGTTACAATCCTCATCTCCAGCACATCTCATCTGCCCCTGTCCTCGCAACGCTAATTCTGCCTTCTATGCAATAATTTTACAATCAAAATACGCTATGGGAAATTTCTATCCATAATGCGATGAGGTGATTTCATGCCAATATCTGGGCTCTACTTTAATTTCAGTTTCACTTTACAAAACTTTGTCAAAATTTGTTACTCAGATTAGCAAAACCAGACATGTATATAAAACAAATGAAATGTAAACAATAAGCACTTTATCCACCCTCCACATTTCAATGATACTTTTTCTGTTTTACTTTAAGAAATAGGCACATGTTTTCATACTGATTAACTTTGCCTTAACAGCAGTGGCTGTACAGGAGCTTCAACCTGAATAAAATAGTCGATTCGAATGAAGTAGTTGAAAAACTGTGATAAAAACAAACCAATAACTTTTATGTAAAACCAACACGACTCCTGTCACCTCCGTCTCAAACTGAGCTCCGAACATGTTGACGGGCCGGCCGTTTCCCAGGGACGGCCTCTGTTTGTCCAGCCAGTCTTTGAAGGAGAAGGGTAACATCACATTCATGGTGTTCATGTGGAACGGAGGTTCTCTGAAGACTTCATCTGTCCAACCAAAGATAAACATTACGTCAGCTTACAGAGACCAACCTTCAGGTAAGACACGGGACATTTCAACAGAATTTCAAAGCAACTCACTTGGATCAGGTTTTCCTGTTTTGCACTGCTTCGATGCCATGAACCTGCAAGTAAAGAGTCAACCAACCCAACAAACTGTAATAAAACAAAGACTGATGGAGACTATTTATAAAGGTGGGACGGTGTCTTACTCTTTGATTATTGGCACCAGTTGGGTTCCTAGATCCTGACAGTAGAACCATTTCTCAAACAAGATGTCAGTGGTGTTGCTCACATGGTACCTGCAAGAACCAACACACGTTAATGTCAATGCTGCTTTGAGACATAGAAACCTGCCACTCTTCATACGACACTGAATCCCGTGGTTCTTGTGGCAGAGACACAAAACAGAAATAACAAGGATTGCAAATGCAGCGATGCATCCGTGGCAGGACACTCAACAGCAACAACATCGCCTCTATGGGGCAAGTCGAACCATGAGTTTGGGCTGTTTGCAGCCTCTGGGCCTGAACTGCTCACCCACATCCAGGGGAAAATGTATTCCCAAGTTTATCAAGCTATTTTACAAAATAATGTCAGACTTGCTTTCCAGCTAAAACTCAGTAGAAGTGGGGTAAAGTAAAAGTGCAACAGAATGATTTCAACCAAAACAAAATTCTCCTTTTTGGACTTGAGTTGTCCAGTCAGAACTTTTAAACCAGTCGAGATGCTGTGGATTGACCTCAAGAGAAACGTTCACATCCTGAAATTTTGGTTAATCTGAAGAAGTTTTGACAGCACAAATGGTCCAGAATTTCTCCTTAACGTTGTGCAGCTCTGATCCACAGCTACTGGAAACGCTTGTTTGAAATTGCAGGTGTTAAATCACTTAGTTTTTCCAACCAGCACTCCATAAAAGAAAATAAAGTATATTAGTGTTGGAAAAATGACTCAGAGGTTTGGTTCAAAATCAAACACATCGAACATTTATTCTTGCAAGAAGGAGCAACTACATGCACCCTCAAAGAGGGGTGTCCAGCAGTGCTCCCCCCAGCAGTCCTTCACGTCACTCCTCCGTAGGGCAGCTTTATACAGTGTGACAAACAGTTGACAGTCACTCCCATTCCCTTTGTATCTGCTTCCGTACGGTAATACAGAGTTGGTTGTAGGTAGATAAGGACACAGGGGAGTCGTCAGTTAGATGCGGAAAGTAAAACAAAAGGAATCACTTGCAAATAAGAGACAACAAAAGAGACTTTCTGGAGCCACAATGCAAACAAGAGGAAGAGATCAATCTTTTTTTCCATCAATTAGGGAGGATATTTTATGTACCATCACTGAATAACTGAAAGTTTGAGCTTATAGCAGTTCAAATGCAATTTTTTGAGAAACATTGTTTCTTTTTGGTGTCTTGAGCTGTTTTTTTGTACAACTTTTCTTCTTTTTTTGGACATCCAATCGCTTTGTCACTTAATCTGCAACGCCTCCAAACTCCCAAGAAAAGCTCTACTTCTTCAATACTCTACAGCTTTCTAAAGATTTTGGTTTATTTTCCTGCCCCTTTACTTATGTGAGTGTGTTTTCTGCAAAGTATACTTCAAGTTTCATGGTGAATATTACTTTTGGTTTGACTACATCTCTGGATATTTCAGGACATATCCTGTCCTTCATTTCCTGCTATCATCTACATAAGAAGAGATAAGAACGGGAAGAGAAGGAGTAGTTTACCTCAGGCAGTCGGTCTCAGTCAGCAGCCGTCTCCTCTCCACCACCAGTCCCACAGTGTCGGCCTGTCTCTGGGGGGAGTGGGGGATCCGAGCCGGCAGCAGAAACATCTGCAAACAGGGACGAAATGAATGGAGTGCGAACTATCAGCAGGCACGTTGCGGTGCCGTTATTTCATTCATTTTCAGTGGCAGGAACATTAAAAGCAAAGGGTCAGAATGAAGCTTTCAAACATGGACTCCATATATGGAAATACTGTATATGTGTGAAGTGAAGATGAAATGCAATAATAAAGTTTATACAAGCTCACCTCTCCCTCTTTGATGTGCACATCTTTGTGTTTGCCGTTTTCAATAATCTTCAGACACATGTCCCCCTTCAGCTGGTAGAACAACTGTTTAAAACAGAGTGGAAGGCAGGAGAGGAATAACACTGATGGTATGGTCTGATATGGTCTGATATGGTCTGATATGGTCTGATATGGTCTGATATGGTCTGATATGGTCTGGTATGGTTTGGTATGGTCTGGTATAGTCTGATATGGTCTGGTATGGTCTGGTATGGTCTGATATGGTCTGGTATGGTCTGATATGGTCTGGTATGGTCTGATATGGTCTGATATGGTCTGGTATGGTCTGATATGGTCTGATATGGTTTGGTATGGTTTGGTATGGTCTGGTATAGTCTGATATGGTCTGGTATGGTCTGATATGGTCTGGTATGGTCTGATATGGTCTGGTATGGTCTGGTATGGTCTGGTATGGTCTGATATGGTTTGGTATGGTTTGGTATGGTCTGGTATGGTCTGGTATGGTCTGGTATGGTCTGGTATGGTTTGGTATGGTCTGGTATGGTCTGGTATGGTCTGGTATGGTCTGATATGGTCTGGTATGGTCTGGTATGGTCTGGTATGTAATAGTCAGGTCAGGTCTGGTCTGGTCTGATCTAGTGTACGGGAGCATATTGCATTGCTGAAGTCTTGCTTTGCGACTTGTGGAACAAAGTTATACCGACCACACCGCCTCATCTGTCAAATGTGAAGGTTGTATTATGGTTTGAGAATGTATAACTGCCCGTGGAACCGGCGCACTCGCATTTATTTATGGTTTAAAAGCTAATGGAAGCAACAGCATAAAAGCAGAGCTATACAGGTGCGCTCTTGTGTGTTTACATTTAGCCCAGTGCATCAAAACTCATGATGACATTCTTGACATTCCTTGATTCCTTGAGGCTTGGCACTGTAATGTTGTATTCACTTCTTAATTTCAAATTTGATCTGCCAAAGCACAGACCCCAAGGAGCAAAAAAAATGGTGACTTTACAAATACTTACAGCTTGTAGTACGAACTACCAAAATTCCATTTAAGGACCACTATTAAGTAACAGCTTGTTGCATGTGGCTGCCAGCAGACACTCTGTATTTTGACACAGTAAACGTCCAAAAACCCTGATGTCAAAGAACGGCAATGATAACAGGATCCAGAAAAAAACAACAGTGGTAACCAGCCAAAAATAATTTGACCAAGCATTGCAGTCCTGTGGTGGACCTTGCCCTTCTTGAATCGATCATGAACTGAAAATCAGGATCAGGAACTGAAGGCTACACTTATTTTTCTTGTTTTTTCAGTTAGCAATAAATAAGCAGAGTGCAGTTTCTCCTGGTTTCATTAAGGGCATGTGTTTGGATCCGGACTTCTCTCTCACCTCTTCCCCTTCTTCAATATGATAATCCTTCCTGGTATTTGGACCTCCAACAAACATGACAAGCAACTGGGAAAAGTGCCTGAGAAATTAAACACAATCATGTGTTATCTACGTGTCCTGAAACAGTGACTGTGATTGTTCACTTGTCGACACAGTTAGAATCTTTCAATCAAAGATGTTATAAAACTCATAAATTACAGATTGCTCGTTACACTGTGTAATATATCATTTTCCTCAGCAAAGAAGAAGCCACACATATCTAACAATGTGGTTAATATCAAAGTAAAATGTGTTACTTACATGAGCTTGTTGCACACTGGAGGATTAAATGCATTCTGGTTCTTCACAATCCAGTCGTCCACATTCACCTGAAGAGAAACGTTGCTCATTTTTTAAACTGATGGTGCTTCGTGTTGCAGTATTAAACTTCTGCTAATGGTCGCTGTCTCTGCTGTTGTATATATTTAAACTTGATGACATTAAAAGTCCAAAATACAGAAGGGGGCGTGAGTCAATCGGGGAGGAGTTGTGTTTCCTGGACAGGTGAAAGGTTGTTTGCAAAGTCATAATAAGTAACTTAGTGTCGTCCTGCAGTAACTCTGCAGACGTGGAATCATTTTCTACATGTATAAAGATGGGAAGAATTTTTATTTAACGATCCATACATCTTTTGATGTAATTTCATGGAGTACGTCAAAGATATTTGTTTATATAACGCTGCTGGACTAAGTCAGAATAACCCTCTTTGCTGTGCCTCACATTCATACATCAAACAAACCAACATTATGGTCATGTTAGTCAAACATGAAACACATTTTGGACTGCATATGTAAACTGGATTTATTAACATACATTTTGCCACAAAAACAAAACAAAAACAGGGGCTATGCTTCACACAACATTACAATAGAAATGAAATTGCAAACGGGCAAATTATGGAACAATCCAGTGTCACATCTGCAGGAAAAAAAAAAAGGGTAGGTTTTTTGACAAGAAATGCAGGCAACCAATGACAATTTGCCCTTCACAAAGAAATCAGTCAGGGCTGATGATCAAAACAATTTATTTGAGGTTTTCCACCAGATGTGATGATTTAAACTGTCCACTAGATGAAGCCGTTTTACACAGTAACATCACACATGAGCTCGGCTGTGTCCGCCTCCTCGTCAGAGTGAGTGACAGCATGGTAAAGGCCAAGCTGGACATCCCTACCAAACAAAACAAGGAGTTTAACATCACATATATCAAAAATAAAAGTGTATTCAGGTACTTCGGTTTCCAGGACGTGTTCAACAAAACAGTGTAACTATCATAACTACTTAAAAAAAACTCATTTCTGCCATTCTGTCAACCCTCATATAACTGCCTGGCTTTTATCATTTACAGACTGTTGGTTTTCCTCAATTTCAATGTTAAAATTGTTATTTATTCTTTTTACAACATTTCCTACTGTAACTGACACATATGCTGTGATTCTTAAGTTAGGAATGATTTACTGACATGTCAACAAAGAAAGACTGTTGTATAACATTTAATGGGTACAAATGCTCCAAAGTGAAAATGACAGCTTAACTAGTAACTCACAGATTAATGTTGTACACATACAGCAATCAGACTTTATTCCAAGGATGTGCAAATTACCAGTAGCTAATGTATTGTCCTCTGTAAAATGTTGTTTTAATATTGAAACTGCAGGCAACAGTCTAGTCACCCTTTTCTTACAGCACTTGCAGTTCCTCATTTTTAAATTCATTTCAGCATGTTTATTAATTGCGAAAAAGATGAAGAATAATGGAAGTTAAATGGCATTTTATCTATCAAATCTATTTACAAAAATGACATAAAAAAACTAAAAAAAAACTTAGATGGTAAAAGGTGACTGTTATTGTCCTCTTCAGGTTCTGCAGTTACAAGAATATGTGACTGGTTATAGAAGAATCAGACAAAACAAACTGACATTTATTTAAGTTATTGGCAAAACAATTAAATTGGGGTCATATTTAATTTATCCACCTAGTTACCTTTTGAGTTTTGTTTCCTTCAGTCCACCTTGTTTTTCTGTGAGGAGGTGCTCTCTGGTGGACACAGCAGCAGTAAACACGACACGGTTCACTGTTCAGACATGCTTTATTAGTTCATTTTGCATACAGGAATCACAAAGTTCACTTTCCATCTTTTTTTTTAGTTTTGTTCACACAAACCCACGCAGTGTGTCACAATTGCAGCTGAAGTTGTGAACTTAATTGAACACTCTAACAAATGTGATTTTTAATGTAACTTTAACATTCTCTTTAATTTGTAAATGATGTATTTAACATGCAGTTGTTGCTGGAGAAAAGGTTTTGCGGTGGCTGTACAAAATAGTTTGCTGTTAACATTTGAGCTACCACAGGCTAACAAACTCACGGCCGACATCACTTTGCATGTAAAGTATTGATTTCGAGTGCACGTGAGTCCTTTAAAACCCACGTTGTGTGACTAACGCCGCCATCGCGCCGGAGCTCGCAGCGTCCATGTTTCAGGGCCTCGGCGGTCACGTGACTCGCGGCCTCAGCGAGGCGGCGCCTCGTGACGACGGTCGCTCGGCGTGCTGCTCGTGACGTCACCAGCCAACACGGTTACTTCTGGAGTTTGAGATTTAAAAAAAGAAAAACTCTTTACAGCAATTAAACGCGCGTTTAGCTGCTAGCATCCAGAAACCAGAGCGCGTCGGAGCTCCTCGACATGTTTGTTGTTGTCGGATTCCGAAGTGATCGGCTCCGTGAGAAGAAGTGATTCCGGTTCAGGAGGTTTGAACTGCTCCTCTGGAAAGGACCATTGTTGTAATCAGGTCGAGGCTGTTGTTGTTCCACTCGATGACTTTCTAGAGGGGCTTTTTTTTTTTTACGGGTTTACAACAGAAAAAAACGGTGCAAGCTTTTTACAGTGTCATGAAAGAAATGTCGAGGTGAGTCGTGAGGTCGCGTCCTGTTTACCAGCTTCGCTCACAAGTCCTGAAGAATAGGCTAAGAGCTAACGTTAGCCAAACTGTCACAACAACCGAGCGGCCTGCAGCCGCCGTGCTGACGGCCGCTCGGCGCGCCTGCTCCGGACTAACGCTGCTGTACACGCGGCTTTGATTGCAGTATAATGGTTTTGTTGTTGGAACATGTCCACTCTTCAAAAGGTCGAACCGGAAAGCGAGTCATTAGTTAAACCCAATTCTTCCGTAGCAGCCAGCTAACGTCGGCTAACTTAGCTAAATGAGCTAATTTGTTAGCGCCTCCAGCCTGTTTGTAGCCTGCTGCCTCGGAGGGTCCACCGGAGGGTCCACCGGAGGGTCCACCGGAGGGTTCACCGGAGGGTCACCACCGGAGGGTTCACCACCGGAGGGTTCACCGGAGGGTCCACCGGAGGGTTCACCACCGGAGGGTTCACCACCGGAGGGTTCACCGGAGGGTCCACCGGAGGGTCCACCGGAGGGTTCACCGGAGGGTCCACCACCGGAGGGTCCACCACCGGAGGGTCCACCGGAGGGTTCACCACCGGAGGGTCCACCGGAGGGTCCACCGGAGGGTCCACCACCGGAGGGTCCACCGGAGGGTCCACCGGAGGGTTCACCGGAGGGTTCACCGGAGGGTCCACCACCGGAGGGTCCACCGGAGGGTTCACCGGAGGGTCCACCGGAGGGTCCACCACCGGAGGGTCCACCGGAGGGTTCACCGGAGGGTCCACCACCGGAGGGTCCACCGGAGGGTTCACCACCGGAGGGTCCACCGGAGGGTCCACCGGAGGGTTCACCAAAAAAAGGAGCTGTGAGCCGGGCACGATGCTATCAGCGGAGTGTTTACACATGGGTTCGCGGGAATAGTAGTGGAGGAACAGCCGCTATCTGTCGGTACCGGCTGGGGTCGGGGGCCGTTTTAGAAACCTTGTTGGTGACCCGGTGACATGACGTGTCGGTGTTGTGTCTGATGTGTGATTGCACGTTGTCCCCGCAGCACCATGCCTGGTGGGCAGCAGCCTCAGAAACACTACGGCATCACTTCTGCCATCAGCCTCGCGCCCCCACGAGAACTGGACCACCAGTACACCAAGAAGCTCTGCGACGCCATGAAACCCTTTGGGGTGTTTGAAGACGAAGAGGAGTTGAACCACAGGTGAGGAACGACGTGCACACGTGTTTTATTTTGTACTTACAACAACACTGAATTTGAGCATCTTGACTTGCACCCCTTTCGTTGCCCCAATCACATGAACTGCTCTTAAACATTCAAACAAGGCCGCTCCGAGATAGCTTCGGATTGGAAGGATGTTGTCTTGTACTGCATTTTTATTTGACACACGTCTGTGTCATTGCAGCAAACGAATACCCTTAATCATTTTAACGCCTCATACTTTAGACTGCAGCTGCCTAAAGTTGTATTTTCTTTCAGACTTGCAGTTCTTGGGAAGTTGAATAACTTTGTTAAAGAATGGATTGCAGAGATCAGTGAACTAAAGGTAAGTTCTGCTGTTGTCTACTAAGGTGGGAGATGCACTTTCTATTTTAACCCATGTGTTCACAGAAGACAACCGGTGGCTTCGTGAACATTATTGTTCACATACATGCCTGTGACCCGGAGGATTGTTCACACCAGAGACCCAGTGACATCCAGTGAACTTCCAAAAATGCGTGATGTAAACAATAAACGCGGCAGCACTCGACAAAGAAACTACTTTGTTAAATTTGAGATCGCGGCAGAAAAAAGCGTCAGGTTGTGCCATCGTGAACGTTGTGTCTGAGATCAAGCCAGATGTGACAGTGATGACGCCAGTTACTCTGGCAAGTGTGTACATCATGCAGATTGAGTTGTAATTGTGGACTTGGTCTATGAGCGCGTGTTTAAAACGTTCTGCCATTGTTGTTGCTGCTTTCCAACCCACCGACCTCTGACCGCGTCACATCCCCACTTGCGTAACCAAATGGAGGCTCGAAATGCGGGACAGCCACGTACAGTGCCCGTGCAAGTGTGTAGTTAAAAGTAAATATATGTCCGGCCTAAAAGCCATGATTTCTGATGTCTTATGAAGTCATGAATCATACAGATACTCAAGAAATTGAACGCTTCCTTCTGTTTCACCATGAAGGGGGGAAAAGTCACACTGACTTCACTGTCTGTGCTTCTCCACAGAATCTTCCACCGTCAGCTATTAGCTGTGTTGGGGGCAAGATATTTACATTTGGTTCATACCGACTCGGAGTGCACACAAAAGGTATGTGTCGTCTTTACTGTGATATTTAATATCACTAATGAAATGGCTGTTTGTTTTTTTTTTTTGACAGGAAAATGTCTGACAACTAAGGCGACACCTGTACTGTGTGATTGGCTACACTGATATTAAAAAGATAGAGGTGACAGAACATGACTGCCAAGCAGCACTCAGCCCTGTCTGAGCAGGCGTGCATCACTGTGTTGCCTTGGTTACACCAAAGCGCAACGCTGGCATTGTCATATTCCTCTGCTATTGAGTGGTTTTGAAAAGACCACTTTTGGGGTCATAAAGCTGCGTAAACACAGACTGACTATGGACTGAAGGCATCCGTGTCGTCTGACCACGTTATCTGTTTTTAAATAACAAAGGCCAGCAGTGGGATAGAGAGGTAGAACATTCGTAAGAGTTTACACGCACAACAGAAAATACATCCTGCTTTTTAGAGTTTGTTTTTCAACAAAGGTATTTAAAAAGTTATTTGGATGTGTTTTTATCCATCAAAGTATACCATGTTTTCCATTCGTCTGAATAAGAGAAGATGTTCAAAGCTCATCTGCAAAACTGGTCGGGACACTGGCAGTTACTTTCTTCAGTAATTGCTATCAGCTGATCTGATCTTGTTTGATGCTTTCTTTCACAAACAATGTGTTCATTAAAACAGCTTCACCTACTCATATTATAACGCCATCCAGTGTTCATGTTCTAGAAACAAGATTATATTTCAATTGACAGTATCTCCAGAGCCTGTAAGTGTAGGCCAACATAATAAGTTGAACAAACAACTTTAATTTCATCCATTATCGATGGGTCACCACATCTCCAAGCTGTTTGCTCTTACTGGTTGAAATTGCATTTAAAGTTTTTTTTCATGTTGGACATAAAGACAGGATGTTTAAATCCTGTCGTAAAAAAATATTGTTCCTTGTGAGGGATGACTTGATCAGGTTCTTTTGTCCCAGAACCTAACTTGAGTCCTTCAGTATTGCCTGTCTGCCAGTACGAGGTCTGAACTTCGGAGACACAGCTGCCAAGTCCAGACTCGAACTAAAGCCTAGAAATGAGATAACGTTGAACTAAATCCATCCAAAATGAGTTGTTTTATACCGAAGATGCTCACTATCCAAAATCCAAACAATGACATGCATATCAGTAGAGGATGTGACCTGCTGGCACACTTAAAAAAAAAACAACAACAGGTGTAGCCTTTGTATTTGGCTACTTATTTGAAGGCCCTTGTTCAAAAGATGAAAGTATTAATATGGTATGACTCGCGGTAGTTCCTGAAACTGACACATGACATCCAGTAGAGAAGACAAATCCCTCAGTAGGAGCAGTGGACACTACAGGAAATTGATCTGCATTTCATCGGGTATATTTAGCCGATGCATTTTAATTTAAGCACATTAAAAGTTGGTCTGTAAAATTGATGGAGTGTTGCCTGTGTGTCTGGACATTTCTGCTTCATTTGACCACAAACAGTCTCCTTCAAAAGTTTGTAAGTACAGCGGAGTGAAATTCATGCTTTTGCTTCTTTAGACTTTTCAATTTGAGATTTAAAAAAAAGTAAAGACTGCCTTTACCTTTTAATTTGACGCTGTTTATTTATAAATTTTATATGAATTTCTATTTATCCTGAAGTGTATTAACAGCACAGTGGAGGTCACGATCAGTGTAAACACAAAATAAATGAATTATTTCTGAACCTGATTTTCCACCTATATGGAAGACTTCAGGAATAATAAAAAAAAATGAAGCTATTTCAGAGTTCTTTGGAGGTCGTCAGTGTCTCGCAAATACAACTCTGATGCGTTTTCTTTGTTGGTACATTTAAGGCATTTACATTGTGTTGACTGAAACTTGCAGTATTTATCAATTGGACAGTCGTACTCGGAGATTACTGCATTTTTCTGAGATGATCCCAGAGACGCCTACTTGGTCTGATGTATCTCGGGCCTAGTTTTCCTTTAGCTGCTCTTCATGCTCTTTTGAGTTCAGTTGAGTTAATTACCTCGATGATGTCTTTTACCTCGAACGCAGCGACTTTATCATTTCATTGCCGTCACGAACCGTTTAACATGCCGAACCACGCTGATGGAAATGACGTGTCCTTACAGGAGCTGACATCGATGCCTTATGTGTGGCTCCACGCCACGTAGAGAGAAGTGACTTTTTCCAGTCTTTCTTTGAGAAATTGAAACAGCACGAAGAGATTAAAGATCTCAGGGTAAGCCATGTTCACATTTTGTTACTTAAACACAGGACAGTAAGCAAGAGTTATCGTCTCACCATGTCCCGGATTTGTTTGTGATCATGTCGTTTGTTTGTTCCTGTTGCCGGCAGGCTGTCGAGGACGCTTTTGTACCCGTGATAAAATTCAAATTTGATGGGATTGAGGTGAGTTACTTAAATATATCTACATGTAGAGGTATTACAATTCAGTAGCTACATGCACACAACTTAAAAAAGGACAATAACCGTGTGGGAAAATCTTTTATAGGTTCATTTGTGTGTTGTTTTAGGAGTTTATAAGGGTTGTGATTCTAAAGATTGCATCTCTTAGGCTTTTAACTCTGTGGTATCAAGTGTGTTAAGAATGATTGTTAGGATTTTCCTGTTTGGATCAGACTTTAAAATTTTTTTTTTAAAAACAGTTGTTTTTTTTAAGGCCAAGGTAGAAACTCGGGTCAATGAAAGCACCCATAAGAGCAGGAAAGGAGACGTAACCTCTCATTTGTTATCTAAATGTGATTGCTCTAGTTTGCATTTGAAATCTTGATGAAATTTTCTTACTAAAAACATTTTAAAAGAGTCATTTAAAAGTTAATTTAAAGCAGTAATTCCATGACGGAGTTGTATGATGTTGAGCTGTTTTGTACTTGACGTGCTCTCCCGTCATCTCCGTGTGCTGCCATGTGCTGCTCGTACAACTATTCACGACAAAAATGAATGTTACGTTTCCCCCCTCAGTCCTGTATCTGTTTGATTGTGTGAACAACCGTGTTCAGATATGACAGGGTGAGCTGATCTCTCTACTGTCTCCGCCTGCACAG
Organism: Brachyistius frenatus; assembly: GCF_029030835.1. Taxonomy (NCBI): domain Eukaryota; kingdom Metazoa; phylum Chordata; class Actinopteri; family Embiotocidae; genus Brachyistius; species Brachyistius frenatus. The sequence goes on along the minus strand of NW_027211026.1, from coordinate 152,756 downwards.
ATCGACTTGCTTTTTGCCAGACTGGCCTTACAGTCCATTCCAGACAACCTGGACCTGCGGGGAGACTCCATCCTGAGAAACTTGGACATTCGCTGCATCCGCAGCCTTAATGGTGCGTTACATGGCTTTTCATTTCACACTGACACGAGGCCTGGTGTTGTTGCTGGCGTTGTTTTTCTGACACTGACATTTAATAAGCGTAGAATTGGAACCAGCTCATCGTGTGTCACATTTGCCGCAGCTCGTTGTTGCAGGTATCTGAATCCAAACAGAAGAAGGTTGTTTTCACGGGAAATATAAACCTTTTTTTCCTTTAGTGGGAAATTCCACATCTGTAAGAGTGTAATACGTGTCTTGACAGGATTTGACGTTTTCTCATGTTTTCTTATCACAGGCTGTCGAGTAACTGATGAAATTTTGTACTTGGTGCCAAACAAGGAAAACTTCAGGCTGACATTGAGAGCCATCAAACTGTGGGCGAAGCGTAAGTGTTCTTCAGATGACTGGTGAACTTCTGCTGCTGCTTTTTGTTTGTCTTCGTTAGCGTTTGCTGCATCCGTGGGCTGCGTTAAGTATACCTTGTATAATTATCTGTAGCTCCATTATCAGCACTGACCACCAAAACGGGTCCTACTTTAGTATAAACTTGACATGGTATAAAGTTGTGCTTGTTGTCTGAGAATCGCGTGTCGTGTGGCTGCAGGTCGAGGGATCTACTCCAACATGCTGGGGTTTCTGGGTGGAGTGTCGTGGGCCATGTTGGTGGCCAGGACCTGCCAGCTCTACCCCAACGCTGTGGCTGCCACGCTCGTCCATAAGTTCTTCTTGGTTTTCTCCAAATGGTGAGAATCGGGCCCTTTTCAATTTCTTTTTGTCCTCGTCCACATGATGGCAGTATTTCACAGTAATCCTACATTTCCTGTTGTTTCCTTCCTATAGGGAGTGGCCAAATCCTGTGCTATTGAAACAGCCTGAGGAGAGTAATCTGAATTTACCTGTGTGGGATCCCAGAGTGAGTATAACCCCAGTGTTTGATTTCCTCATGCTTACGGCGTTCTGCCTCCCCGGTTTGAATGTGTTTTGCTGTGTAGACACAGGAAACGTTATCTGGACAGAGTTCTTAAACGTTTCTTGTTTTTTAAATTGAGCTCTGTAGCTGGAGCATAGGTCCATTTCCTTTCTCTTATTTCATGTCTCCTCATCCCTCTGTCCTCATGTGACCACGACACTGATCGGGTCCCCCATCATGAGCTCCAATGCGCTTAACTCTGCTCGGAGGAGGCTTCCCAGAGCCGCTTGGAGCAAGGAAGACTTCCTACGTGGACGTCTTTTATCAGATAGACACCCCTTCAATAGAAATTGCATTAGCAATTGAATGAAACAGATCTGGTATCTGGTTTTAGGTCACATAAAACAAATAGCAGTAATGTGTGCGGGAAATATTTAAGGACACCTTTACACCGCCTTCCCCAACGTCTTCAAAATGTGATTAGCCTTTAGCCCCGTTTGGGTAATAACTTAAATGTATGAGCATAAATTACCTACGTTTTTTTTATCTGCATGAAAATGTGAGACATCAAGGACTCTCTAAACAAAAAGTTAAGTAACACTTTTCTTGTTGTTCTAGTAGTAAATGGTTAGAGTTTTTAAATGGCCTTGAATGTACACATGGTGCACTTTGTAGTAATGACAGCAGGGGGTGCTAAAGATATTAATAATTCATTACAAATATTTGTATTACACACATCTTTGATTGTGGTTCATGAGCAACTTGTTTCACATGTAAACAAACTGTCGATGCTGACATCAACACACCAGAGGGCGCTGCAGGTGGGCTTTATGTACATGAATCTCTTCAGTCACAGCAGGTGCAGCTATCGGTTCAGACATATTTATTGTTCCTTGGTCGGGACTTTGATATACTTGTTGTGGTCATAAACCGACTTACCCTTAACCAGTTGCCCTCTTGCCTTAATTGAAAAGTTTCTAGCCGTTGTATCTGCTGTGTCATGTTTGTTGTGTCCCTTCAGCAATAAACAAGTTTGAATTGTCTATTGGTGTTGTTTCCGTTCAGTAACGACTGCTGAGCTCTGGGCTGAAAGTTTAGTCATAAATACAAGTTTAGAATTGTGTAATCGAATATTAAATAAAAAAAGTAAACACTGAAACCAGTCATTTTATGGTTGTCAGAGGGTATTGTCACATACTCTCACTTCCTCATACAGGAAAGCTAGAGCCGAGTGTCAAACTGTAATCTAAGCACACGCAACATACTCAAATCTAGTCAGCCCGATCGAGACTCAAGTCAAAATCCAGATTTGTTAATGCTTGTTGTGTAGCTGTTATTAAGGTTCAATGTGCAGATGTAATATCTCAAATGTTTTGCCATGTTGGGAAACAGAATATTTAAATAACTGACATTAATAACACGTCTGCAAACTCCAGGGGAAGATAATAAAGATCATTTACAGCCCACAGACAGGAGATCCAGCCGAGCAGCCTTCAGACTAATGCCATCACATAATGTTTGAGAGGGACACAAATGGTTTCCACAAACCAAACAAAATGTAAACAAGGGACACGAAGGCAGTAAAGAGAATTGGGATGTACCTTGTGTATGCGTGTGTGTGTAGGAGGTGTGCGTGTGCGTGTGTGTGTGTGCGTGTGTGTGTGGGGAGGGGGGGGTAACGTTGCTCTTTTCCTTCAGCCTTGTGGGTAGAAGAATGCTGACATGTTGACGAAGGCTCTCGTTTCTGTAGTGAAACCAATCTCGGTCCCCCGTACCGTGTCCTCTCCTTCTTTCTTTTTTTTTTTAGGTGAACCCGTCTGACAGATACCACCTGATGCCCATCATCACACCTGCCTACCCCCAGCAGAACTCCACGTACAACGTCTCCACGTCAACACGCACCATCATGAGCGAGGAGTTCAAATACGGTAAAGACGACTCGGCGCTGTAGAACTGGAAACTGCGTCTTGAACTCTCCGACCTCATCCGTGTCTGTCTCTGTGTCTCTCTATCTCGTCATGAACAGGTCTCAGCGTCACAGACGAGATACTTCAGGGCAAAGCAGAATGGTCCAAACTCTTTGAGCCACCCAACTTTTTCCAAAAGTACAAGTAGGTGTTGATTTCTTCAGATACATAATTTATTTACTTTCTTCTGCTGCATATGAAATATTGCAGTTCTTTAAGCCACCAGCTTGTTAAAGAATAAGCTGTGTGGAGATGAGCCGACATCTTGGCAGGCTGTAAACTGTGTTTGAATCTGATGCAACTTCTTTTTTTTTTCCGACCAACTTATTGTTGACACTTTTTTGGTTGAACAGATTTGAGTCATCCTAACTGTGGTCAGTAAGAGTTGGGTAGATTCGTTTTGTTTTTCCAAAGAGCCTCCCACACACTTCAGACAACACAGCTGAGCTTTCTGCCAGCTTCAGCTTCTGCTGCTGCTGCTCCACTGGAGCTACTTTCTACTGGAGCGATGGTGCGACTGTAAATAGTTCATGTTCAGCTGTGTGGCACAAAGAACCAACATGCTGCTGAATCTCCCCGTTCAGTGATTAATAAGTCATTTGCACTAGAATAAGGTTGAGGATATTACTCTTAACTAAAACTTGTTTTCCATCATTCCTAAATTACCTCTATCATGACTCTTACTGGGTTTAGTCAAGTTTCTTGGCTTATGTTGTGTGTGTTTTTTTTTTTTTTTGCTGCAGGCATTACATCGTTCTGACTGCCAGCGCATCCACAGAAGAAAACCACTTAGAATGGTGAGTGTCAAAGGTCACGGTTTCTAGTCTGTTTATGAGGTGAAGCCGGCGTCACCTTTCATCGTGTTTAAATTGCATTGGTACATTTCAACTGAGTCAACCAGCACAAAATTGTTGAGGGTTTTCTGGTGGATTTTTTTCCCCATTGTATTGAATAAATGTGTTGTAAATCCTGCACACAATATTGTCAAACAAATATAATTCACGCAGCCGGGAAGCATTGTGCTCTACTCCAAAGATCATGTGTCACCGCACCTTCCACGAACACATGCTGATGTTTTCCTCCAGGATCGGCCTGGTGGAGTCGAAGATCCGCGTCCTGGTGGGGAACCTGGAGAGGAATGAGTACATCACGCTGGCTCACGTCAACCCACAGTCCTTCCCGGGGTCCAAAGACAACCGCAACGAGTGAGTCCGGCTTCATCCGCGCACGCCATCAGCTCAGTGAAGTCGGTGCTCCGCTGACAAAATGTTGTGTTTCTGCAACAGGAACGAGTTTGTGTCCATGTGGTTCATCGGGATCATCTTCAAGAAGGTGGAGAACGCAGAGAGCGTGAACATTGACCTGACGTATGACATCCAGTCCTTCACAGACACCGGTAGGTCCGCTCACATCACCGGCAACTCTCTGGGAAGAAAAATCAATCTGCTGCTTCTTAATCTAATCAAGCATTTCATAAAACCAAATGGACAGCAGCTTATTTCATGTGGCAGCATTACCACACACACACACTGTTTATAACCATGAAGTTACATTAATGAATGGGTTGAAGATTTACTGTAAATACTGTGAAATGTCTTTTATCTTTTTCAGTCAGTGAGGCTTGCTATTAACATTAATTACATAATGACATAACTTTCCAAAACACTGGTTTAGTTAGAGTCTTTAAAGTAAGGTGGAGATCTTTAGTCATGTGATTAACAGAGGCACAAGGCTTGTGGTACATTATAAAGCCTCATTACAGGAGCTTTAGTTCCCTGTATTCATAGCAAAAACAATCCTCACTATTTCTGGCAGGTCTTCTGTTGCTGCTTCAGTGGAACAAGTGTTTGGGGGAAAAAAAGTAATGAACTGAGGTTTTCTGTTCACATTTTAGCGAGTCAAACTACAAGAAATGAGCAGCTCTGCTTTGCGCAACATATTAAGTGTAACAAACATTCGCAGCAGGAGGGAGTCCACCTTAACGTGACGTTGTTCTCTACAGTGTACAGACAAGCCAACAACATCAATATGCTGAAGGACGGGATGAAGATTGAAGCCACACATGTGAAGAAGAAGCAGCTGCATCAGTACCTTCCTCCTGAACTGGTGCAGAAGAAGAAGAGGGTGAGACGCATGAACCGGTGCACGACGTCACTTCGACCGTCATTGTGTCTCGTGTCACTTCCTCGACCGAACGCTCTCCTCTCTCCTGCAGAGCATAGCGGAGTTGAACCGCAACTCCAACGGCGGGAGCTCTAAGCGGATCTCTCTGGACAGCAGTCACCTGGACAGCTCCAGAGACACAGACTCAGGGACTCCCTTCAACTCTCCACCCTGCAAACCCGCTCAGCCTGCATCTGACACAGATGACAGGTAACACATCCCTCTTGTCTGATTTTTAGTTCCACTTTTGTGACCTGCACTATTTCTTTTGTGTCCCCAGATGTTCTGTTCCTCATTTTTGTTCTACAATGACCCGGCTTAAATTCGCTAAATGAAGCTGAGGTTCTTTCTGCTCTGTATTTTTGCAGCATCAGCCCTCCCAAGCAGCTTTTTATGGAGACCTCCCCAGCACCCGGCGCGGAACCCGGCACGGAACCCGGAGCCGAAGCCAGCGCGGAACCTGGCGCGGAACCCGGCGCGGAACCCGGCGCAGCATCTGGCGCAGAACCCGGCGCAGCACCTGCTGATGAAGACCAGGGCATGTCCATCCCTGTCATTGGCTCAAGTGAGTTGAAAATGTCACAGATTATTACGCGCATGCAATGTTTTGAGTATAAAAAAAGGAAAGCAGGTTTCTAATCGAAAAATTTCACATTTTATGTTTCATTTCACAAATACCAGCAAAAATGTTTAACTTAATAAACCAAACACATGTTCACATTGAAAATGTAGAAAGTATAAAACATGCCCTCCTTAAGATGTGGTTGAATCCTCTTGATCTGATGTCTTCACGTCCGTCTCCTCCCGAAGAGCCTCCGGTTAAGACGAGGCCTCCGTCGCCTCCGGCCAGCAGCTCCGTCAGCGCAGCGCCGAGCGAGAGCGTCGCGCCCAACGCCACCAGCAGCCCCAAAGAGGAGCCCAACGGCCTGGAGGACTCGGTCAACGGAGCTCCTGCCAAGAGACCACACTCGCCCACACAAGAGGACCTAGACAAGAGGCACAAAGACACAGAGGTGAGAACGGAGCTCCGACACTTTCAGCCGATTTCAGCTTCATCACAGGTTTAAGGTGTCTCGTGAGTGACGCTGTTCTGCGTTTCGCTGCAGGTGGCGTCCAACGACGACTGCACATTCAAAGAGCCATACCCACCCACCTCGGACTCCTTCACGCACGGAGAAGGACCTAATGCTGTAGGTGTCCCTCCGTCTGCCTCTGTTCACTGTTTAATGTTCAGTCGGAGCTACAAACTCACATTTTGTCTTGTGTTCATCGTCAGACTTCTGTTACTGGATCAAAGGCGAAGCCCATTCCAACCATCGATACCTCAAGAACACAGGTAACCTCCCTCCGTTCCACCTGATTGGTTTCCTCTCTGTGCTGGACTTAAAGCAGGTATTAGATTAAGTGTGGAGATCTATAATGTGGCTGTTTTCCGAGCACAGAGACTTCCCAGCATGGAGCTGCCTGACGCCTCCTCACCTCTCCCAGCCAGCAACAGCTGCCGCGTCGTCAAGAATTCCATTAAACTGGCTCTCAACCGCCACAAGTGAGTTTCACCTGTTGCTTTTTGTCAGGCGTCTGAGGTGCAGGCCAAACTGTGGTTATTTGGATTTCTGATGTGCTAAGCTGTTTGTTTCCGTGTGCGTCTGCAGCATCACACCTCCCAAGCCCCCCGTGTTCGAGGGCACCCTCGCCGCCGACGCGCCTCCTGCCAGCGAAGAAAAGGGCATGTCCATTCCTGTCATCGGCTCAAGTGAGTGTCCGTTTCCCCCTCTCAGGACTGATAACTGTCGTCACGGTGACGTTCCTCAGAAGGTTTGATTTTGACGAGGAAACGTGTCTAATAATTTTGCGGCGATAAAGACAACCCTTAAACGACTGTAACAAAATATTTGACGATCTTTAAACAAGACAAAAACTAAACTAAACGACCTTTCTCATAAAACCAAAAACTGCGTGTTAATGACTGTATTACCAAAAATCAAAACTGCACTTAACAACTATAATAAAATACTTTTTGACGAACAAAATAAAAATGACAATAAAAACTATCAATCTTTTTTATATAACAAAAAAAATAAACAACCGTACCAAATATGAATATATTTTTTTCTAATACATGTTGACGACTGCCTTTATAAAGACAACCAACTACACGAAACCGATAAAACAAAAATATTAGGCTGTTTTAACAAAACAAAAACAACACTTAGCAACTACAACAAAACCTTTGTTGAAAACCTTTTTCCCCGAGGCGCCATAACCTCAGCGAACAGCTTCATGGGTGTTTACAAACCAAACAGCGTCTAATGATGCAGGACAGCACGCGCTCTGTTTTACGACGTCCTGCACATATTAAACTGATACACAGAAATGATGTGTGCTTGATAAGATGTGTTCTGTTTAAGATTAACACTGCCAGAGAAACTCCAGTGATCAGCACTTCCTTTAAGCCCTTCACAATAAAAGCATCCAGCCAGTATGTCAGTACCACAGCTCTGATAATAACAGCAGCGATCCCCTCCTTTGGGGCTGCAGTGGAAACACGTCATCTTGGCTTGGCACGGCACGGCACGGCACGGCGCTGTTAAAGCAGACCAACTAGGCCTCGTGGAGAAAAAAACCTCACAAGTTGTACATACAAGTATTAAAAAGCGATGCGACGTCTCTGAGTTTGAACCATGAATGTGTCTGCTGTAAAGAAGTGAACACCACAAAGATGTAGAAAACGTAGGCTTCAAAACCAAACTGTAAAACTAAGACGAAATGAAAATCAGTTTGAACAATGACCTGGGTTTTTGTCGTCCTCCTCTATAGAACATGTGGCCTCCAAACACGTGGCGCCCCCCGTCGGCAGCTCCATCCCCACGCTGGTGAGCCGAGGGTCCGACCCTCTGAACGGAGCGGCCTCCAAGAGACCTCTCTCCCCCTCTCTGGAGGAACAGGCCAAGAGGCTGAAAGAAACAGAGAAGGCCAGAATCCACATAGCCTGAGCAACACGGCCGGCAGAACTGGATTCACACGCACACGCAGAGGTATGGGCTTTACAGTCGAGTCGAACACGCCAAGTCGACTTCACACGGGGAGCGGGAGCGCCGTCGGGTCGCTCGGTCTCCCGGTGTGAAGCAGCCGGACAGACACCTCACCTCAAATCTTTCAGAGTATGGGTTGGCCAGTGGATAGCGGGATTCGGCCGACGCTATCACCGAGTCACCGAGATCTGACCTGAGAGCTAAAGCAGCCGTTTGTTGTTTTTGTTTTTTTACTCCTCCTCTCCCTCCATGTTTAAAAAATGTACAGAAGGAAAGTGAGCTGTTCTTCTTTTCAATTTCCCTTTTTTCCAGTTAACATGTTTTAAAAAAAACAAAAACATTTATTGACGCCTGCTACACACTCTTCTGGTGTATGCTGATTTCCCCCCCCCCTCTTAATTTTCTTTTCTCCCAAACAGAAAACCTGTACAGTAAATGTTGATGTACATAACTTTTTGTCTTAAAAAGAAAGAAGCAAAAGATCACTGTTAAGTCTTTTGACCATTCTATTGTAGTTTTATCTAAAAAGAAAAAAAAACAAGTTTAAAAAAAAAAAAGTGTAATTTTTGGTTTTGTTTTGTTTTTTCTCTACTGCTTGTCTCCAGCCCTGGATATTTTTTGTAGACACTGTAAAGGTTTGGATACAGTTACAGGGAGGATTTATTGAGGGTTTGCTTGGATATGACAGAAATCACAACCACAACTCTTTGGACCAGCGCGACTCCCCGGAGAGGGACTCCAGGTTACATATAGGGCTTGCAGTGTGTAGGTGATCGTAGAGGCCCTGTGACATCAGCAAGGAAATCATCGTCACGACAACAGGAAGTGTTTTCTGGAAGCGGCGATGTTCTCGGTCGTTGTTTAGCTCTCGGACGGATCGGCGCAGAACGTGCGGAGAACCATATCAGAGTGTGATGTACGTTGATCCCGGTGTTCAGAGGAGCTGCAGCGTCTCGCCTCCTGCTTGTCTCGGACTAAAATGCTTGATGCACACGCTGCTTCGTGGCGCGTCAGAGCGAAAACGTGAGTTTAGACGGTCCCAAGGAAGTGTTTCAATGTCAGTTTTGTGTACGTACCTGTGATTGACTGATTGTCTGACGCCTAACTTTAACCTCTAGTCCATCAGGAGGACTAAACAACGACAAAAAAAGTACTTTGTTCGGGATACTGTCCGACCCCACCCCCCTTACACACACACACACACACACACACACACACACACACACACACACACACACACACACACACACACACACACACACACACACACACCCCAGTTCACCGTGGTCTGTTTGCTTGTCCCTGATGAAACCAGGTCCTGGTTGTGAGCGTGTTTCTTGTCCATTTGAAAGTTTGTGGTGCTTTGTGAGAAAAAAAAGGTTCGCAGCTTTTTGATGAGTTGTGTGTGTGTGTGTGTGTGTGTGTGTGTATATGTGTGCGCGTGCGCTTGTGTGTGCGCATCATCTACGGTTGACTGTGTGAGCGTGCATGCACCGATGGCTGTTTGTGTTGGAGAGAGACAGAATTCCCTTCATTTTGGGTGTTAACCCTCTGCGCCTCCTGTGGAGGTTCTTAAAAAGCATCTCCTGGGGCCACAAGTGATGGGTGAGGGGGGTCAGGAGACAACTTTTGTTCTTGCCTTGGGCCCCAACCCTCCGTCTTGAAGCTGGGCGTCTCCGTGTTTGACTTCAGCACAGAGGATATATGTATACAGCCACAGGTAAAGTGATGCTGACGAGGCGCCCTCTTCATCGGAGCAGGTCGAGAGTTGGGACGCAGGCTTTTTTTTCCAGCATCAGTTTCCCCAACTAAATGTACAGAGGACAGTTTTTTTCAAATGGCATATTCTTCATTATTGGGGGTTTTCTTATCACTTTATTTATATTTGCATATTTGTACCATGTGATTTTTTTTTTTTTTTTTTTTTTTTTTTTTTTTTTTTAAATAGCATTCATAGCAGGTAGGTCTTTTTTTGAATAAAATCTGCACCACTCTGTTTCAGACAACTCATCTTTTGCTGTTTGGAAACATTTAACAAAAACAGGTCATTTAGATGTTTGTTTCTAAAATGTATTGAAAGGGTATTTTTGTATGTGTTTATCACTTCCTTTAATTGAATCCGTACACCCATTAAACCCCTAAAAAAACGATGCTGTGTCTGTGGTTTTTTTTAAATTTATTTCTGCATCCTTTACATTTCTACATTTTTTTGTCATGTGAGGCTGCACTGACAGCACTGTTGGTGTTTTAAAGACCTACACACCTTGTTGTCTTTCCTGAAAAGTATTTACCTTTCCGTGTCAGTTCATGTAGATAAACAAAATACACTTTACTCCTCAGAATTAGACAAATGACAGGAACTCTGGATAGTCAAATATTTTGACAAAATAGGTTTCACTTGTAGAAAATGGCATCAATACAACTGTTGAGTTCTTAAATGGTTTAATCTACTAAATTAACTTGTGAAGCTGTTTAGTCAGATGCTGTTTCAAAGGTCAAAAATCAACTTGGCAGTTTTTAAACCAACTAGACAGTAACGTAAACAATCTCATGAATACGGGTCAAAACCTTAACTCTGTGATCTTTGAAAAACCACGAGGTCAGAACTATTTTCTACTTTTCTAACCATCTGGAAAAGGGAAAAAGTTCCCTACGCAAATGAATTTATTATTATTTTGTTCGCTTTATTATAGAGTGGTTATTTTAACTTGGCATAATGATTGGAAACAAGTGGGGAAAAAGCTAACTATCTGCATACCAGCCGCTCTACAGCTCACTAATTGATTAATTACTCCTCAGCTGGACACGGACTACTTTTTGGCCGAGAGCAATGCATAGTAACTCTGCATATTGCCCGAGCAAAATGTGAGTTTTACACTGTTTTTGTACAGATTAAAGAAAAGAAAACGTAATGTCTGGGTTTGTGAACTTTAGAGAATGGTTTTTTTCTAATTAGTTTTTACAGAACCAGACGAGCTTTCACTCATATAAGCGCCGCACGGTCTCCTCCGCTCCGCTCCGCTGCGGTGGGAGGCGGGCCCGCCGGCGGGGCGGGGCGGGGCGGAGTGAGCCCTGCCAGCTCTCCTGCTTGAGTCACGAGGCTTGTGATTCGCTGGTTTCAGACGGAGGGCCGGTGACGGAGGGGAATTCCCCCCGCCAGCCTCGTCCAACAAAAAATACTTTTCTGCCTGCTGTCACTCATTCAGCTCGAGGTTCTCCTGAGTGACATCCACCAGCGACACTGCCGACAGTGAGCGAGTGTGTGCATCATGGATGGTGAGTACAAACAACCTTTATTTACTTTACAGTAACAACGGGGACAATGTGTGCAGTGAGAGGTGTAGAAATAAGTACTGATAACCACACCTGTGTACCTGTGTCGTTCAAAAACACGTAAACGCGTACTTACTGTACACATGTATAAATATATATATATATATATATATATATATATGTATATGTATATATATATACAAGATTAAATCTGTAATTATCGCCTTCGACATGAGCACTAGTATTTAATCCTTAGGTTCAACCATATTTGGGATTATTTATTTGTTCACCAACTCTATGGACTTCCTCCTTGTTGCAATGATTGGCGTGTTGTTGGTCGACTGGTCGAACAGACCGTTACAGACCAGTTTGAATTAAAATGATATTATTTGTCAGCGTCTCTACTATTCGGTCCAGTTTTGTGTTCCTGATCTGCACATGTATTTGTCTAATTTGTTCCTCTATGTCTCCTTGTCCTCCTCAGTTCTTATGCCCTCCATGCTAGAGGACAATCCTTGCCTGAGTAAGTTTATTTCATGAACACTTGTGTCCCGATCAGCTGCCTGTCAAAACGTATCATTATCACATAAGTCTAAACTTATCAGTGCAAAAGAAACATTGAATATGTAGAGTGTTGTTTCACTTCCTCTTTTTGTTTGACTGGTAAGCATGACTTATTCAGGTCTATGCTGTGAGCATGTGAGAAGCAGGCGCTCCTTCTCTTTACTGTTCGTGGTTTATTTATGTCTTCTGTGAGAAATGTGTTTGAGCCACTGCATCTTTTGGTTTTGTGCTCGGAGCTGCAAAATGAGGAAAGCAGAACACGGCTGTCGTTTTTGGCAAACGTACTGTACATTCACTCAATTATGTCAGAAATGCAACTTGACTTGTTTCACAAGCGCTCGTCGCTTTGGCTGTCATGTCCGAGAAAAAAAGCATTTTTTTCTTTGTGTGTTGTTAAATCAGTAACGGCAAAAAAAAAAAAAACTTTTTTGTGTGTTGTTAAATCAGTAACGGCAAAAAAACACTTCCCGGATCAGTTTTAGTTCCTTCCTCACACTCGGGCGTCATGTGTTGTTTCATACAAAAGGGTCAAAGTTGCACAGACAAACTTATTTCTTTGCTTTGATTTGAATGCATTGAACAGTTGAGAGTCTGCGTTCATAGTGAGCTCTGATTTCAGAGGCCCGGACGTCTAGTCAGGCTCAGTGGCTGGAAAAGTGGAGGATTTTTACACATCTAGGATACAAAAAATGGTTCTTTTACTTGCAGCCGTTGTCAGGATGTAGATACCACTGTTAGAGAATATCTG
>NW_027211026.1:97500-135000 GCF_029030835.1 Brachyistius frenatus | reverse complement strand
TCTGCGCTTTAAAGCAATTTATTTTTGTACTTCAAATACCACGTACACGCAGTAGTGCAGTGGGGGTAAAGTACGCAGTATATGATGTAATTATATTTGTCTGTAGTGAGTCGCTCAGTACGACACGCAGCTCGCTGTTGAACGTCCTAAAACGTGGTGAAATCGTGAGTCATGCAGTGGAGACACTTCTTGTGTTGAGCTGCTGCCACCCGCCTCCCTTCTTTCTCACTCTCTGTTCCCACAGTCACACTAACCACGAGCCCCCCCCTCCCCCGCCCTCCCACCTGTCTCACTGTCCCCCACCAGCCAATGACCTGTAACCCCCCTCCCTCCCCACACCCTTTAGGGCATCTTGCAACTTCATGCAAGTCTGAGCCCAGTTTCCTTCCACCACACACACACACACACACACACACACACACACACACACACACACACACACACACACACACACACACACACACACACACACACACACACACACTAACCACCACCTCTACCTCCGACCCAGTTTCCTGCACCTGTCCGTCCAGCGGCTGCCTCGTACAGCGACACGCTCCACCAACACGCATGTAGATCAGCGCGACATGTTCCATCGATATCTGCTGTGACGGCTCCGTCGTCACTTCTCCCTCCTTCAGTTTCTCCGTGGTGCGTTTGTGTCTCTACCACCTACGGCAGCTGAATCTGATGACCCAACACAACCCTGAACGAGAGCAGAGCTGCAGGCGGCTGCAGGGCTTTCGTCTGCGAGGCCGTCCGACCCCCACAAGCAGCCAGTTGTTACTCAATAAATATTTTTTCAAAAACAGATAAAAGACATGTCAAAATATGGAAGCGATAGCTATGTGGTGATACTCTCTATAAAAGGTGCAATACAAATACAGTTAAATTGACTACGCCTACTTATCTCACTATACAAGCACCAGTAAATATATACACAACCTACACAATTATCATCACAAATCATATGTCGTAAGCATCTTGTAAATCGTTTTTTTGATCAAACGTAATGAAGGATATGACATCAGCTTATTTATGTTTTCTGATTCAGCTACACTTACATATGAATAATATTTGTTCCAACAAATTTAATGGTTATGAATCTGCTTGCAAACCAGCTTAATGCATTATGAAGTGGAACATTTAGCTCCTTTAGATTAAGCATCATTTGTCATGCAGGCTTTATTCTTATCTGAGCACAAGCAATGAATCTTTTTCTTCGAAACAAAGATGATTAATTGTTGCATACTTTAAATATATGTGTGACATTTACATACTCTTTGAAATGATTTTCTAAACTTCTGAAATGTCAGCACAACATTTGAAGAAATGTGCTTGTTCACAGGAAGATTGGTGCTCCTGTCATGTCTGTAGCTGCAGCTACCTTTTGGACAGATTAAACAAATGAGATATAAAACTTTGACTGCTGCGTATTAGAGGTGTTCATAGTGGTATTTGTCTGCCCTCAGGTGGGGCCCGGTTAGCTTAACTTCACAAAACTATTTCATTACAGTCTGACCTGAGGATATGTCAGACTGTCTGAGTGTTTGTGTGCCATCTAATATCGAACATCGTAACCAAAGTTGGATCCAGGTTGACACCTTTTGGCTGAATGTGACATGTAATATGAGAGTTTTTGAACAAAGCGTGAATCTTCGTGTCGATGCCGGGGAGCGTCTGCTGTTTCATTTCTCTGTTGAGGGATCCTCAAACACACAGAGACTTGTCAGCAGTTGTTTTCCTTTTTTTCCTCTGCATGTTAATTCTACTTTTGTGGACAAATTTGAGGACTTCTGACTGAGCAAGATCCAAAGAGTCTGTTGAGAAATACCCGGCTCACTGTTTGCATTAAACGTCCAGTGAGGATGAGGACTTTCCCCGACCTCTCGAGCGTACCTGCACTTTTTTTGTTTTGTTTATCTTAGTGTGTCTGTAAAGATGTAGTAGAAAAAAAGAAAGGCAGATATTAAGCTGTTGAAATGGTTTTGAAGACGGTGCGTGAGTTTAAGACACTTTCTGGTGTCCCACCACTTTCACAGACGTCAGGAGCCGACGTGGTCACTCGTGCGGGAGTCTCATCTCCTGCTTTGGCGTCGTGCAAAACACTCACACAGACGCACGATTCTTTCCACTCTGAGGTGACGTAGCGGAGCGTCACCGTGGTGACGACCTGTAGGCGGGGATGGCTTCGACGTGAGAGCGAAAGATACAAATTGAGAGATGGAGGAAGAGAAAGTAGGCAGATGTGTGTGTGTCGGTGTGTGGGCGTCTCTCAGTAAAAGCTCTCACTGAAAGGTGTGTGTGTTTATGTGTTGCCTTTAAGGGGGGGATGTGTGACACTTGCATGTATCCTGTGTGTGTGTGTGTGTGATATGAGAATGTAGGCTGTGGAGGCTAGAAAAAGCTGATCTGTGACGTGTTTGTGTTGATCCAAAGATGAGGTTTAGTGATCAGCCTACAGATGTGACTGACACAAGCATGAGATCCACCTATCTATCTATCTATCTATCTATCTATCTATCTATCTATCTATCTATCTATCTATCTATCTATCTATCTGACATGCACTTAATTGTTGCTATAATAACTATTAAAATGAGGATAAACATCCATAAAACCAGTTTAACCATCAGCCACTTCCTAATTTTTAAAGCCACCAGTCATGCAGATATTTTGTCATACTGACAGCTTGAAATATTCAGTTTAAAACTCAGAATAACATTTTGTTTATTCTGATTAAAGGATTTAAAACTTGCATTAATGAAAAGAAAAAGTGTTATAGTTTTTTTTGGTTGTGGTTACGCAGTTAACTGTTGCTCATACTGGTCTTCATAGGGACTGCTTTGTCAGCATAAAGTAGTTACAGGGCAGATCCTCCAAAGTGAGGTGAACACTGTTTCTGGAAAAGATAGCTTTGAGTGCAACAAACGAAATTCCATTAACCTCCATGGTGCAGCTGCAGAAATCCAAGAGACAAACAGGTCATGAATATTTACCCAATAGCTGTGTCTGAGTACTTTACTTTGTACATCTACTCTGCTACCAGATGGTATTTGATAAGCTATTGTTACTTAACAAATGAAGCGTTTACATGCAAATTAGATGAGTTACACTATAAAAAAAAAAAAAAGGTGAATTTTGCTCCACCTTGAACACCAACTTTGAACTACTTAGGCAGTATTTATAATAATTTAATCAAAAGAAAATAATTCGCTAATGACAGTATAAAGGAGTAGATTTGCTGATAATACTTAAACTGGCCCTTTAGAGCAACAACATTTCCTCCAGATGATGTGAGATTGTCAGTTGTGTGCTGTAAGTGATCCTTTGTTTAGACGGCTGACTGTTTGCTTTATTATCAGTAATAATGCCTTTATCAGAAATCATTGTTTGCTCCCATCCAGCCGTGACACTGATGTACATCTGTGTGTGTGTGTGTGTGTGTCATCAGTGCCCCGGGAGCAGCTGCTGCAGACGGAGGAGTACGACCTGAACGTGGTGCGTCTGTGCATCCAGGTGTTCCTGCAGGACAAGATGGGCCACTACACCCGAGCCCTCAACCCCATCGTCACCAACCCCATCTACGACAACCGTGAGTGGCCGACGGCCTTTTAGGCAATTACAAGAGATTAGAGCATTAAGTAATCACCGTGTAGTTACGGGAACACAAGCTGTTGAGGTCAGGCGTGTCCCACCAGGGACACAGTAACACAGTACACACACATGAAACATCCAGTAAATATGCACATATCTGGTACTAATGTCATTTCATTCCTTTATCTAAGTAATAATTAAAAATGCTGTGCAAGAAGTGAGACATTATGCAAGCAGCTGTTTGCACATACAGTACATCGAGCACATAGAGTACACACAGTACACACAGTACACACAGTACACACAGTACACACAGTAAACACAGTACACACAGTACACACAGTACACACAGTACACACAGTAAACACAGTACACACAGTACACACAGTACACACAGTACACATGCTGCAGCATCTGTGAAATTGCATTTGTTGCAAGACCAGAATACGTGTCCAGCAGATATTGTCTCAACACCATTTAAAGAGTTCACTGTTCCTCACAAACACACACACGCTCACACACACACACACACGCACGCACGCACGCACGCACACACACACACACACACACACACACACACACACACACACACACACACACACACACACACACACACACACACACACACACACACACACACACACGCGCGCACGCGCACACACACACACACACACACACACACACGCACGCACGCACACGCACACACACACACACACACACACACACACACACACACACACACACACACACACACACACACACACACGCGCACGCTCACGCACACACACACACATGAAGAAAGGGGAAGTTCTGTATACACACCAACCCTCAAACAACACTGTTACCATAGCGCACTTCCTCTTCTGACAGCAGGCATGTGACATGTGACTCGACCTGCTGAGGCTTCAACTGTTAACTGCGTGTGTTTTTTCAACTACTAACCCTGAGGCTGTTTTTATTCACCGTATGTCAACAAGGAAATGAAATGAAATCCGATTCTGATATCATCATACACAGTGACTTGCATGTTTACAACCTGTCTGTGCATCATCAGGGGCCCCGAACACAGCAGAGCTGAGGATCTGTCGGGTCAACAGGAACAGTGGAAGTGTTAAAGGAGGGGATGAGATCTTCTTACTCTGTGACAAAGTTCAAAAAGGTACAAACTACCAGAGCTCTGTCCTGTGAGCGTTCACATTTTACTGTATGTTGTATGTTTTTCATCCGGTTGGCATCTGTTTTCTCTTCATTCAATCCTTCAATCCATTTGGCTTTTTATAGTCGTAGTGCCCATCGCTTTGCATGCCGAGTCACTTTTCTCCTCCTGTCATCCCATCATCCATCTTTCCCCCAGACGACATCGAGGTGCGATTCTTCTCCGCCGACGGCTGGGAGGCCAAAGGCTCTTTTTCCCAGGCGGACGTTCATCGCCAGGTGGCCATCGTCTTCAAGACTCCGTCCTACCACAACATCTCCATCACGGAGTCGGTCACCGTGCAAATGCAGCTGCGCCGACCCTCCGATCAGGAAGTCAGTGAAGCGATGGATTTCAGATATCTGCCCGACGACAAAGGTGAGCGGCGACCACCTTTCTGTGATTGGTCCATTCTTCTGCGTCTGGTAGTTGTGCCTAAGAACTGGGGCCCAGTCGGACTCGGGTAATATTTGTATATTTTGTTTGCTGTAGATCCTTACGGATACAACGAGAAAAAGCGCAGAAGAGAGCACTTGATGAAGCTTTCTGGATTGTCAGGTAAGAGATGTGGTACAGGACAACCCATTTGATGTGATTCTACTCCACTTGTCCATGCAAGTACACATGTACTGTATGTATTGTAACTGAGGTTTCTGCCCTTTCTTTAGTTGGCCCTTTTGCTGGTCTGGCTATGAATCGACCAAAGGCGGTGCCGCAGAGCTCCATGAGCCACATGCGGAAAGGTAATTATTTTACCTCTAATAGCAATGATAAACCAAACACAATATTTAAACCCACACTAAATACCAAATATTTTTTCCAGACCCCAACAATATGTACCTGAGGCAGACCGCGCCTACGATGCAGCAGCCGGATACTGTGTTCAACCAGCCCTACCAAGCAGGCCCTCAGAACGTAATGATGACATCACAGGCCCCTAATTTACAAATCAGCCATTCATGGGGGAATCCCAACCCAACGCTCTCGATGGACACAGTCACAATGAGCAATCTTCCACATTCCAATAGCAGCAGGCAGCAGCAGCAGCAGCAGCAGCAGCAGCAGCCGCCGAACCGCAGATCTGCTGACTGCCGCAGAGTGGAGCCGCAAACCGGCTGTGAGAACAACACCCTCCCTCAGCTCTCCATCCGGGACCTGCAGTGCTTGGATACAGTGACCCAAACCCATGTAATGAGCCAGCCGGAGTCCCAGCTGCTCTTCCACCAGCAGCATCAAAGGGAGGAGCTCGCCTCTGAGACTCAGGCCCAGAACCATCTGGGTAACCAGAACCAAGGCCTCCAGACGATGTGGCCCAACTTCAGCAACCTCAATGCAGTCCAGAACTCCTTCAACGGATCGGTGCCTGGAGGTGGAGGGGGGCCGCAGGGACTGGGCTCTTTCCCTTTCCTTGAGGGAATGGAGGGGGAGGATTTTCTGAAGGGTCTGATCGGATCTCAGACGGGCTTCCAGCTGAAACAGGAGCCTCAGATCACAGTCGGGCCAGAGAGCCATGCTCCTCTCATGCAGTCCCCAAGGGAAAGCCAAGGAAACACTTACACCAACCTGCTCCCTCGCCCTGTGAGCAACGGCGCCAACATGGATCTAATGAGGCAAAACGGCGGCGGCGGCATGACCCAGCCTCTTACAAATCTTCAGAATCCTTACACAAACAACAGCATGGCCCTGGACGGCCACTATTCATCCTTGGCAGACTGGATCAAAGCAACCCGGCACAGCGAGTAAACGGAGGGATGTTTTTGGTGTCAAGACAGAATCGAAATGGAAGCAACTCTGAGGAGAAATGCCAGAAATTTTGCTTCACCTTCGCTGACCCAATAAGTCTCAGCAGGCCCATTTTGCTTGGGTTGTTACATCAGTGGGCATAAGACCTAAACTATTGGCAGCCAGTTAGATCCATCGCCTGTCGAAGGGTTAGGTTCAAGGCAGCACAGTTGATTACTGACCTGTTCCCTCTTTACCAAAGACATCACTGTGACTTCTTCCTACACCTGAACATGTTACTTGGTTGGTTGGTCGGTCATTGGTCTTTACTTCCAACTGGCAAGGCACCTTTTTTTTCTTCAACATTATAAAGCAAATATACTTTCTCAGCAAATTAGAGACAAGAAATCGACCATGCTATTACAGATCCTTGTCTTAGTTTCTATCAACGATGCTTTGTTCCATGATTGGTGTCCAGTGTGATTCTGTACGAGATCCACCCGCAACCTTTAACCTCTGATTTGTTGCGGCGAACCCAAAAGGTGCCCAGTTGCACTGTTGATCGGTCGATTTGGCTTCCAGCAGCTGGTGCTCTCCAGCTCGGTTTCAGCGAGGCCTAAGACCTGCATGTGGATGAATCCTGCTTTAAGTTGTAGCGATGACCTTATCAAACAACAAGCTGGTGGCTTCCAAGCCAAAGTTATGTTTGAAGAAGTGAATGTACTACTTTCTTTGTTTTTTCAGTAAAAGTTGGATTTACTGTCAACATGCTGATAATAGATGTTTTGTTAGGGGGAGGTTTGATCTTGGAAAAAAAAACAAGGGTGTACCTGGATGTTTCTGATGGTTATTGTCATGGGTTTACTGTTCATTTATTTGTAATGTTTTCTTACATGACGTGTTGGAGTGTTTTACCAGAGCATTTGCTGTTAAGTGCACTCTGTACATACATGTTAGCCATAGTTGAGAGTGAAAGCAATGACTGTGCTGAAACCCTCAAGCACTGGCAAGGTACTGAAACTTCCATTGAGGAAGTGGGAGGAAGCACATTCGGTGGTGTCTTCCCTTTGTAATGACTGTGTCATACCAGCGATCACATGTGTTATCCAGAGTTCTCAGAGCATTGCTAACAGACGTTTTGTAGATACAGATGTCAATTTTATGTTTTATTGTTCTGTTCATCCAGCTGATGCTCTTCGGGACGGTCATACAAAGTGTCTCAAGGATCGCTTGCTCAGCCTAAAAAGGTTTTCTTACATGTATGACTTCCAGAAGCTTTTTGGTTTTATATGAAAGTAAATATTTTGATGATTACTTTGTAAGATTTGCTTTTTTTTTTTGTACAAGATCAGTTCTTAATAAACAAAGTCCACCATTTCTACTTCTTTTGTCGTTCATTTTGGTTTTTATATTAACATTTTTTACAAACATTATACATTTTTCCCCGGGATTGCAAGTACACATTAATGCAAGTGATAAAGCCCAACCAGGTGTTTGGATACAGGGAAATATTGGGTGAGGAGTTGTGCAACCGGAACATCCCAGTGTGCCTTATTACATGTGACCATACAACAAAACACTAATTCATTTATAATTTGTTCATATACTTTTACATCCACCGTATTGTGTCAAATTACAATATCAGGATATTGATGTTCACAGTTCTCATATGTGAATACTATCTAAACTTATCAACCTCTATGACATCATAAACACCGGAGAGTTGTTTGCATTTATTGGTTAATGTAACACTACTACTGTGATGTGTGCTTCAATATAATGTGAATACATGATTTAAGAGTAGTTAAAGTGACACCTGGCAGCCAATCAGGAATAAGAATTTCCATGGTAAATAACTAAGGTACATTTCCCAATTATTCTCAGTCCTATGTTAAGTGAATTGTCTGATAGCCTGATCAATATCTCATATTCAAATGAATAAATTGAGCCTTTATGGACAGATATGTGGAGAGTTTATAAATCAGCTAGCGATACCTTCTCAGATTGTACACTCTCAATCTACAGAGGATTTCTGAAGATGTCTGTGTGTGTGACCACGGGACGTGTTAAACAGTTTTCTCTGGTGAAGATGACGAGGTTTTGGCGGCGAGCAGGTCTTACCCACTAAAACATGTCTCGACACCAAAGCAGTGACTAGACTGAGCTACATGATTTTGCACTTTCAGTTTGAGCTACACGGTCCTCGTGATCATTTTCATCATGTTTTGGGTTAAAACATTATTAATTTCCTTCTCAGTCAGACAAAACAGCATCTAAATTCTAGAAATGAAAGTTTGCAGCTCAAGCAGTGAAACAAGACTTTTGTGGCTCGATTGAAACCTTCATATGTCCAGCAATAGATATAATGGGTGCTTTTTAGTATTTTAAATGGTTCCATCATCAACATTTAACCCAAATGAATGAGTCTAGAGGTCATTTTAGCAAAAGAAATTCCAAAGGAATAGTTTGACTTAACAGAGAGTTAAAGAAGTCTAGTGAGGAAGGGATTTCCCCCAAAGGAAAAAACATTTCAGGACAGTTAAACAATTAGTATGTTGTAGTTTTAAGTGAGTTATGTTAAACAGTAATTAAGCTTTTTCACCCTGTTTTAAGGTACGAGGCTACACCCAGCACTCAGTTAGCCTAGCACAGCATAAACATTATTAAAGGAGGCAAACAGCTTCAGGAGAAAGTTCACCTCAATCAGTGTTGACGGTAAACTTTGTCAATTAAAGCAATAAATTCCTCAGTGCTTAATATATTGACAGAGAAAGTTGAGTTTTTCCTCCATATACCAGAATGCATTGCAGGCGAGTCTAATCTCCAAATCCTTCAGTTCCCTTTCACAAATTTCTCCCCGTGAAGCAGCTATTCAAACAAAATATGAGAAGTATCCAGACAATAATGTTTGCAGAGACCGAAAGACAGTAAAGAAGGTGGTTGTTGATCATGAAGCGACCAGTGCTGCTCATATACTGTAACATTAGCAGCTAACGTAAACACAAACAACACAACAAATGTTGCTGTCTATCACCGTCAGCAACATATTTAATGTTCATCTCCATAAACAGATATCTGCATTTTAAAGCAGAATCTGAAGCCAACAGGAAAAAGACTTTTGTACTGGAAGTGTTCTGGTTTTTATTCTGAGTGGTTTTGACCAATCACAGTTTTGTGGGCTTTAACCGCACGCAAACCGTCCATCTGGAGAACAAAAGAGGTGGAACCGTTGTCTGTGGAGAACATGCAATCAGGAAACCCGTCTCCTATGGTCTGACAAGGTTTTAGCTTTATATTAGCTTTGGTGCTCTGTCACCTCCTGCTGAGAGTCAAGGTGCTGATAAGACTGTAAACACGGACTGACCTCCAAATACTAGCTGTTGTAACCAGCGGCTAATTATTGTCAGACTGATAGCTGATAGCTCTGATAGTCCAGAGACATCCTGTTTACTTCCTCTGACGATGGTGTCATAAAGACGATGGTGTCATGAAGCGAGTCACTTCAGATGCATTGAGTCGTCTGACTTGTGTCAAATGTTTTCATGTTTGCAACCAGAAGTGAATGATAATCTGTCTCACGCTTTCAGTTATGACTTAACCGCCATGTAATCTCTAGAATGACGTGCAGTCCTGACATATGTGAAACCGAACATAATGAACAAGATACGTTCAGAAAGTCTGTTAATCTCTGAAGCTGTTCATTCATGCATCACATTTCAAACAGCTGATGTCAGCTGACATGCCCACAATAACAATGTACTAATATCCTGCAAGCGTAATATTTAGGCTGCTGGCATGGCCAATAAAATCTGCAAAATGTGCATTTAGACTGCAGGTTTCTGATTTTACACGACAGACCGTCATCATTAAAAGATAATAAAAAGCAGTTATCACAGCATACTTTTGTTTTTCAGCTTTGACTCATAAACAGTATTATAGATGTGAGGTGCATGTCTAAAAGAAACATCCAACATGTGATTTGATATTTACATCAGTACCTTTTAACGTTTCCGTCACAATGAGACGATGAATACTGATCAGGTGACAAATCAACATTTAGATTTGAATCTTGTTTCTTGATAAATTTGGATCAGGTTCTGTACAATCAGTGTGTCCTGATGCGTCATTACCGAGGAACCCAGGATGTACGACAACTGTACGATGTTTGTTTTCTCTCATATCGGGAGACGGAGAAGAAATGCTTTATGTCGCTTCCTTCCTGTCTCCTCGTGAGGAACCACAGTGAACCCTGGTTTTAACCTCAGTGCACAGATACAGTCAACAATCTCGGGTAAATCGGTTTTGTGCCACTGGTCCGACTCATCTGCAGACCGCGCTTGTTATTGAACCTTCAGTTTAATCTTTAATCTTTAATCTTTTACCTTTGTACAAGCTGCCGGTCATAAAAATGTCTGATATCAAAACACAATAAAGACTCCAGAAGTTTCCACCTGCAACAGCCAGTTTCTCCGTGTTGTGTGTTCGCAAACTTTTCCACGTGATCAGGACGGAGAATTTCATTCTCTCATTTATGTTACTTTGAAGAAAAGCTCTCTCAGGTAAAAGTTGTGTGTTTGTCTTTGTACCCCTCAAAATCAGAACCAGCGATTGTCAGTGACACTGACCCGGTATCCCCGAGTGGACACAACAAGTGTGTTCCATGCTTTGGCGTGATATTGGCCTCAACTCTTGGCGCTTAGCATTCATTTAATTGTATTTTTATAGGATTGCTTCATGTTAAATCCATTTGATTCTCCTTTTACCTCCGTTTGTCTGAACCAGCTAACAGCTTACTTCGTCAAGAAAAGTGACGCAGAACCAAAACTGTGTTGTTCCAGGTAGAAAAAAACAAAACAACTAGCTGAAAAGGGCTAAATCAGCCAGAAGACACCCATTAGCAGAAACCCAAAGGCTCAAGCACGACATATAGTTCTTAATGAATACTTCCATCTTCAGTAGGTGACGATTTAACAACGATGCCAAGCTGAAGGAAGACAACGAGGACTTCGAGGAAACTAAGGAAGAGGAATCGATGCGAGATGAGATGACATTAACAACTGCGACATCAGTAAATAAAAAGAAGACACAATGTCCTCACAATGAAGTAACTCATCAGGACATTTCTGCAAGGAGCTGCAATCATGTGGCAGAACATTTTCACAATGCAAACAAATGCATGTGTGAAGTCTGTGCTCCTTCAGTTTGACCTCACTGCTTGCTGCAACATTTCCTCCCCGTCTCCTGGAAAAGACTCGATAGACCTGTTTAGCCACCTATTTCCAGTAATGCCCCTCCTTCTGCTGCCCTGTCCCCGCCCTCCCCCCCTCCCCCCCCCCTGCTTCCTTTTACAAACTCTTCTCTCTCTGAAAATGGTTGCTGACGCCGTCACTCAGTCACACTCGGCCTGAATGAAGCTGCTGTTATGTCACTACATCAAGCAGATAGTTTCATCATCACTGTTTAACAGCAAAATTACAGTCAAATACACCAACAGTAGATTTTAATAGTATTTTTTCACTTTCCTTGTTGATTTATTAACATATTTTTGGGATAATATTCATTTTTTGAATTAATATGCATATATTTGTATTCATATGTTTCATTGCATTTGTGTATTCATAATAGGTGAAACTCATTTTTTTCTCATTAATATGGAAACATAATTTTTTGTCTTACTCTGTAAATATTTATTTCTCAAATAAGGTATTTGGACCATGACACCTTAATCTGCTTTATATGATCTGACACAATATCCTCCCTACAAATATTACCATATATTTTTGTATAGTTCATTAACAAGCAAGGACCACCTCCACCTCGATTGGGTATGAACATAATTTATCGATTATGGTACGGTGGTATGCGTTGGAGCTGATCAAGACATGCGGTTTGGGGAAAGGCTCAGCTGAGAATCCACTGTGGCTCTCGGGCCTTACAGATCCCCAAGATACTTATAAGAATCACGGAGGGAATAGAAAAGTAGAAGGACGAGAGGGAGGCTGGGTGGGCCGCGAACAACTGGAGCAGCGCTCGTACACCAGTAGCAGACAGAGGTGCCGGATAGGCAGGTATTTGTAGGCGCATGGCCGGAAGGGGAGTGTTTGAGGTGTGGTCCTGCTCCTTAAATTCAGATCAACTTTATCTCCAATTAAAGGAACTTTATCATGTCAAGTTTGTACACAAACTCCAAAAGAACAATCGTAAATCATCTTCTTTTGGATCAAATGAATGATGCCACATTCACTTCTCCACTGAACCTTTCTCTGTGAAATATCCAGAACAGTTATTACTTCCATTCTCTGATCCTACAATTTGCAAACTTCCTGCAGCACATTTTAATTATAGGTATTGCGCCTTATGTGCTGCGAGAATTCTCCTCATGCAAGACCTGACTTATGTTTCATAGCCGGGGAAATCCCACACAGCTCTCTGCGAACGTTTGACCAGTAACAGTGTGTATCTGTGTGATAATAGAAATGTGTGGCCTCGTTGTTTTTACAAATCTCATTTTATACACGAGTGAGTAAAATGAGTATCCCTCTTTACGGCTCCTAATGGAATAATCACTGCTGTGATACGTGCCTTACAAATTAGCAGTAACTTCATATTTGGTCAAAACAGAGTTGACTTTTTGCCTTCTCTGTTATACGATGAAATGTTTTCAGCCCTCTTCACTGATGGTAGGATTTTATGACAAAACATGAAGTGGCCATCTTCTTTTTAAAATGTTCATTGTGCTCAACATTACATTCCTCACCCTGGATATTTAAGTGTGGATGGATGTCCAAGCGCGCATCATGAGATGTACGTGACATTTTGCGAGTCCAGAACTCGCTTCCTGCCCAGTGAGGACAAACAAAACTCTCATTTCTCTCGACTTTATAAAACTATTCAATTTTTATTTAAGTTTTCTGAACAGCTTATAAACTGCTGCAATCATACATATCATGATACATGTTGTATGTAGAAACCACTTCATACTGCTACCTCAGCTGTGAATGTTTTGTCAGTGCTAGTTAGCTTTACATGCACATTTAAAAGCGTGTAACTAGAGAATAAATTCATTTAATTTGCATTTTGTCGGTCACTGATTTTCTGTATTTTCATCGCATTTTCTACGTCGCTCTCGTCTTTTTGAAGTGACCATATCTGGATGAACTGGGGAGGATCAAGCAGTAGATCTGACTCTATCTGAGAACTGGAGAACACCATACGCCCATCAACCCAAGGCCTGTCAATCAAACCAGACACACCCCTAAACATACCGCTTTTTGAGGCCTAAAATCGAATTAGTTATTTTTAGAAGGACACTGATCAGAAGGAGTGAATTTAGCCAAAGACACCATTATGACTCTCTTAGTATCAGTCTTTCAATAAGTATTGCTTTTTCATACTTTTCTCTGCTCGGTATTGTAACTTATGATCATGTGGCCTCATTACACAACAGGCTTGACCTGTTTGAGTCAGTCAATCGCTGTACTTCCTTTTTTTGACGAGCAGCCACACAACCCTGACAACACGCTGTGGTGGAGGCAGATGATGTTAAATACACGCTAACATCTACTTGTTTGTCCCGGCCACATTTTTCTCTCGACAGTTCCATTTTTGTAAAGATTTCGATCTCTCCCTCCCAGCTTGTACACTTTGTGCGATACCCACATATACAGTGAACATGTGCACGCACACACACACACACACACACACACACACACACACACACACACACACACACACACACACACACACACACACACACACACACACACACACACACACACACACACAGGAAGGAGGAACTAGCGTGTTTAAAAAAAAAGTACCCGCATCACTTTCAGGCCAGTCCAGCGTGCTGCCCAGCAAAAACACATCAGGAACACTGGAAGTTCAGAGCGAGAGAAGGAAGGCCGGGTCCGAGTGACGTCACAGGTCTGGTCGGACTCGGAGGCTGAATCTAAAGTGTAGAGATGTGACGTCACCGGCGATGACCTGTTGATCAGCCGTCAATTCTGGTTGTATAAACACAGGAATATTCAGGGAATGTTTGTGGCTGGCCCCAGCAAATATTTTTTCCGTCTTTGCCAAATGTGTTGTGCGACATTTTCACCTTAAAATATCAGACGGTCCTTCGAGAAAACACGAAGGTGCTTCTCTTGGTTCGTCTGTATTTTGGTGAATTCTTACAAGACAAGATTGTTTATCTCAGAACTCAGAACTATTTTCATGCCTTATTTCATTGTTATCAATATCATACAGATTATGGCTAAAAGCGTGATGTACTTTTAATCTGGTCTGGTTTTCATCGTTTGATTTATGCCGTTTAGTTTTAAATAAAGGAAAAGTTAGACATTTTGCTTATTTGCTTACTTGCTAAATTTGATAAGATTGACAACGCTTCAGTTTTTGTGTGATTCAAACAAACAAGATATAACCAGTGAGCTTCAGAGGTGCAGGTGGGCGTGCTGCTTCTCCAGCCCTGTTATTGTGCCAAAGTGTGCAATATACTGAACCGTCCACTAGAGGACAGCGTGTCAGCGTTACGGTCAGCGTCACCTCAGTATGAAAAGTAGATGCAGATCATGTGACATAGGTCATGTAAAACAACAGACTCTCACCCAGAGACCACAATTTTGGTCCGCGAGAAAGTGACTTGGATTTCATTAACGAAATCTTTTTTGAACCAGAAACAGGACGTTCTTTTAATCCTAATCCTAACCACGTGTTTTCACACCGATTTGAAGCAAAACGTGACACTGCCGCCTTCCAGCGGACCGGCGTGATGCCAGGTTGCCGTGCCCGTTTCCAGTTGTGGCACTAAGCCAAGCCGAGGTAACTGTGTCCTGTCTAAACTTACGTGTAACTGAAAAAGGTCATCTTCCCTTTTTGAGAAGCTTGTTTCCAAAAAAGATGGGCCGCTGTGCAAAATGTAAATGAAAACAGACTGTGATGATTTGCAAACTATGTAAAAACCATCTGAAATTGAAATTGGAACAAAGACAACGTACAAATGTTGAAACTGAAACAATTGTTTTATGAAAAATATACACTCATTTTGAATTTAAAATTGTCATTAAGTGCTTTTTTCTATCTTGGTAATCACCTCGGGACCCCTTAGATCTATTTTGTGACCCTCTGCCGGTGCCCAACCCCTATGTTGGGATTGGGAACCACTTTTTTTCATAATGACAACGACTCTATACATGGTTTTCCCAGTATGGTGCAGACCGGAACCCGTCCAACAAGACCGGGATGGTCCGGGATGGACCTGCACATCTTTGTGGTCAAGTTACAAAATCTGATAGTCACGTCCAACAATCCCATACGGGCGTCTTGTTTGCATGTGCACATTTAAATTTGTTCAAATGTTATGAATTTCATTTCTACGGTTAGTTCCTTAAAAATAACGATCTATCACTGCTTTTTGACCTTTTCAAATCATTGAAATACAAAAGGTCACAATTGCATACAGCACAAAACCCCAAATATCAGGACCGCCATCATCACCTCAAGCATGTTCCCACACACAGCGCCACCGCAGGCCGACACTTTGGATTCCCGCCTCTGACCCGGGATCCTCACAAAGTCACGTCACAGTCGCACACTCCTCCTACACTGTGGGATGTCGTCCTTGCCTGAGACAATCTAATGTGACAGCTCTGCACCCACCAGCCTACACAAGAACACTTTGACATAGCAGGACTCCCTCCTAAAACCACACCGTACACCTCCACGCGACTCTGCAAGAGCAGCTTTCCTCACGCTCACGGCACGAGCCGCCCCCTCACACACCTTACCACAGCGTTAACTGACGTGTCTGAGGGCTCGTGAACGCATCCTCAAACCAAACTCACACACATTACTTCAAGTCAAATCTTAGAGAAATCTCAAATCTTTGGTGGCAATAAAAAGGAGATTGACGCCAGAAATAGTGGAAACAAACATTTTGTATTTATTTGTTTGTTGTCAGCGTGTCTGATTGCGTGAAACAGTTGAACTATTTACTGTGAGACGTTTTCAGATTTACCTTATAGTCAACTGTAGAAAGAGGAAATCAGGTTTCTCTCTTCTCTTTGGGGTTGTGGTGTGAGGACAGCAGATGTTGTTGTATTTTATCTCAACATTTCAGCTTCTGAGTGAAGCAAACATCCAAACGTCAGGACGGTCTTATTAACTTTCAGCTAAAATGTTAAAATGGTGTCGTTAGCGTGGCTGAATGTTAGTTAGTTAACAATGAAAATACGAGTTCTTAGTTCAACCACAGTGTACTACGAAGGGGGAAATTCCCTTTTATCTGTAATGTTGGAGGCAGCGTGCATTGAAGAACATCGGTGTTACACAACCCTCTGTTGGACAGAAGTGAAAAGTGCATTAAAGGAGCAGGCTGGAATAGGTGGGAGGGAATTCAAAAAGTACATACAGTATGTTGACATAAAAAAATTATTAATTAGATTGGCTGCTATAAATATTCAGAGCTTTAATGGCTTGTATGTATTTGTATGTTTTGCATAACAGCACAGGTGGTGCTTTGGAGCTGTTGTAAATATTTTAATGACAGGTTTTCCAGACATTTTGTATACTGAGTATTTATGTTGTGAAAGCAGTGCCACATGTAACCGACAGTGTTGTGTGAAAAATAGCAAATAGATCCAATATTGTCAGAGTCATTGAAAGACCTTGAAGGCCTATTAAACCCACAGGTAGGATGTTAACAGTTACATCAAATAGATTAAATTAATTTTAGCTATCAAAAACAGTTGTGCTATATGAGACCAATTTTAAATAATTCCCCATACAAAAACACATCACAAAAGGACACCATATGTTGATTTAGCATGTTTGTGTTGGCTTGCGTCTTGTTTAAACAGGTCTGCAACTCATTTATAACAGACACAAAATCATTAACATTTCTTCTGGTATAGTGTATAGTTGGATTAACATTCGTGAGCACTGCCTGTACCATCCTTCAGACATGGAAATTTGTACACCAACTTAATGGCCAGTGCTTCATTGTTGTCCTCCAAGATACCAGCTATCCAGATAATAAACCAGGAGACTAATGTACGCTAATTTGGAAATTGCAAAAAGGTTCCAGATAAATCAGTCATAGCACTAGATATATAAAACGTGTTAATAAATCAATAACCTCCCCCCCGCCCCTCCCCCACACACACATACACACACACACATACACACACACCAATCCCCCCATTTTCCCAGACTATAGTTTTACTTGATAATGATCTGAGGATCATGCTATTGCCACAAGTTATTAAAAATATGTCAATTAACTTCCCATAAAATCATGCTCATTAGTGTTGTGCACACCTCTGACCACCGCAGACAGTCGGACACTGACGGAGTGTTCATCTGCGGGTGAACCAGCATGATGTGTGTTCTCAGCATAATACAGCTGAGTGCTGGACTTTAAACAGATAGTTTACCTTTCACAAAGTAAACACGCGTGCTTTTATTTTGAAGGTCAGGTAAACCAGGTCTTCCCTTGATATGCGGATTTGGTTATAAAGGATTGGGTGCAAATCCAACTTTTGCCCGACTGACCTCTGCTTCGCAGTAGCAGCGCAGTTAAGGCGAAGACATGGAGACAATATACGACGTCCTTGGCTTCGAGTGGATAGACAGCATCACTATCTTCATCTTTTTCTGCCTTTTTCTGCTGCTGACTGAAGTTGTAAAGAACAGAGTGCCGAGAAACTTTCCTCCCGGACCGTGGGCTCTTCCTTTCTTTGGTGACCTACACCGCATCCAACCCGACAGAATTCACCTGCAGTTCACTGAGGTAGCGATATAGATTCATTTTAACATTTTAGTAGTCGTGGATCAGGTGTCTGAGGCTTATTAAATCACGAGGTATGTGGTTAATGTTTCTACCCTTCTGAAAACACCACATTCCTTTGAAGAAAATTACATTGTAAATCATTTCCTGCATTTTGAGATAGGTTAGACCTAAAAATCCTTCATGTAAAAGTAACGTTTCAGGTTCAGACAACATCCCAACGGAACACAGAGTACAACATTAAAGTGCCAATAGGTGGAAATTGAGTTATATAGGATACTCTAAAAATAAATATTGTAGTTCATATTCATTTGCATTTTTGCCTTTGTAAATTAGGACTAATATGATTTGAATAATTTAAATATAATTTAAATAACTTGACTGTTAAAACTTGGATATTGAGCTCAAGCTACAGTTACAGAAAAATTTGAAGTCACTGCATGATCTCATATAAAGCTTTGTCTGCCAACATGTGCCGGATTAATGTCCAATCACCACACTCATGTTCAATATCAAAAATTAATAAGACAGTTAATCCACTTGCCTTAAAAAACATAAATTGTTTTAATCCATTTTCTGAGAGAGTGAAATACATTTTTGGATTGCTTATTTGACAAAACAAGACATCAATATTTCAGTTTGGGCACCTGGCATCTTTTTTTTACAAATTCATGTCACAATTTAATAAAAGTGACCTGAGACTATACAGTATATACTAGGAGACTGAAAAGGAATGGGAATTACAATGGTGTGAAAAAGTGTTTGCCCCCTTCCTGATTTCTTATTTTTTTGCATGTCTGTCACACTTAAATGTTTCAGATCATCAAATAAATTTAAATATTAGTCAAAGATAACACAAGTAAACACAAAATGCAGTTTTTAAATGAAGGTTTTTATTATTAAGGGAGAAAAACAATCCAAACCCACATGGCCCTGTGTGAAAAAGTGTTTCCCCCTAAACCTAATAACTGGTTGGACCACCCTCAGCAGCAACAACTGCAATCAAGCGTTTGTGATAACTTGCAATGAGTCTTTTCCAGCTGTGGAGGAATGTTGGCCCACTCATCTTTACAGAGTTGTTGTAATTCAGCCACATTGGAGGGTTTTCCAGCACCAACCTCCTTTTTAAGGTCATGACACAACATCTCAATAGGATTCAGGTCAGGACTTTGACGAGGCCACTCCAAAGTCTTCATTTTGTTTTTCTTCAGCCATTCAGAGGTGGACTTGCTGGTGTGTTTTGGATCATTGTCCTGCTGCAGAACCCAAGTTGGCTTCAGCTTGAGGTCACGAACAGACGGCTGGACGTTCTCCTTCAGGATGTTTTGGTAGACGGTAGAATTCATGGTTCCATTTATCACAGCAAGTCTTCCAGGTCCTGAAGCAGCAAAACAGCCCCAGACCATCACACTACCACCACCATATTTTACTGTTGGTATGAGGTTCTTGTTCTGAAATGCGGTGTTAGCGTAAAGCCAGATGTAACGGGACACACACCTTCCACAAAGTTCAACTTTGGTCTCGTCAGTCCACAGAGTATTTTCCCAAAAGTCTCGGGGATCATCAAGATGTTTTCTGGCAAAAATGAGACGAGCTTTCATGTTGTTTTTGCTCAGCGGTGGTTTTGGTCTTGGAGCTCTGCCATGCAGCCATTTCTGCCGAGTCTCTTTCTTCTGGTGGAGTCATGAACACTGACCTGAACTGAGGCAAGTGAGGCCTGCAGTTCTTTGGATGTTTTGTGACCTCTCGGATGAGTCGTCGCTGCTCTCTCGGGGTAATTTTGGTCGGCCGGCCGCTCCTGGGAAGGTTCACCACTGTTCCATGTTTTCTCCATTTGTGGATAATGGTTCTCACTGTGGTTCTCTGGAGTCCCAAAGCTTTAGAAATGGCTTTTGAACATTTTCCAGACTGATAGGTCTCAATTACTGTCTTTCTCATTAGTTCCTGAATTTCTTTGGATCTCGGCATGATGTTTATCTTCTGAGGATCTTCTGGTCTACTTCACTTTGTCAGGCAGGTCCTATTGAAGTGATTTCTTGATTGAGAACAGGTGTGTCAGTAATCAGGCCTGGGTGTGACTAGAGAAATTGAACTCAGGTGTGATAAACCACAGTTAATAGGAGGGGGCAAACACACAGGGCCATGTAGGTTTGGATTTTTTTTTCTCCCTTAATAATAAAAACCATTTAAAAACTGTATTTTGTGTTTACTTGTATTATCTTTGACTAATATTTAAATTTGTTTGATGATCTTAAACATTCAAAAAATTGGAAATCAGGAAGGGGGCAAACACTTTTTCACACCACTGTAGGTGAGAGTGGAGAGTCATGTCAGGTGATTGTACTGGCAGGAAGTCAGGCAGCAGGGAGGGGGCAGGTCTGAAACAGCAACAGAATTACAGCATGATTACGCAACAGTAGGGCTGAATGAATGAAAGAATGAATGAATTGATTATTGGTCAGTCTAAAAGCCCTGAGCGTGACAATTTTATGACATTTTATTGGTAAATCAACAAAAACTGTAGATCAAGAATGAAAATACTTGTTAGTTCTTCTCCAAACTATATATAGATGTAACCCGTTGTTTTTGGGTCCATGTCAACTGAGGGTGAAAAGATTTTTTTTTTAAAGAGGCTGGAAGCACTAATGTCCAAGGAACCTGCCAAATCCAGAGATTAATCTGGGAACAGTCACCCACATCAGGCTGATGAAGTATGTCAATTCTGTGTTGCACCCCTGACTGTATATAAAAGTGAATTTAGGAAAATGAGGCTGATACAGAAGTGCCTTTAACTGCAATACCACCGAGTGACACTAGAGAGGTTGGCCCCAAAAAGCCAAAAAGGGCGTGTCTGTTTGATTGACAGGCCGGTGGGCAGTCAGGTGATGACTATCGGTGGGCACGACATAGTATCGCAGGGTTTCCAATCAGATCAGTCAGATTCACCGCTGGCTCCTCCCCCAGCTCTTCCAAATACGGTCACTACCAGCTCCCAACCGCTTGGGACTAGCAAGATGGCGCCGACCAAAATCCGAAACTCGAGGCTTCATAGCGGCCGTTCACAAAGCAGCGGGTGACGTCACTGCTGGTTGCCGCTTGGTTGCACCACAACACCAATCTGCTGTCTGTGTTCAGTTTGCAGAGAAGTATGGGAACATTTTTACCCTTCGTATCTTTGGTGGAAGGACGGTGATCGTTCATGGCTACACGCTTGTGAGACAGGCCCTGGTCCAACAAGCAGCGGACTTCACAGATCGTCCCTCCACGCCGCTGATACAAGCAATATCTGGCAATAAAGGTGCTGTCATTTGTTTTCAGAAGTCTCTAACCCATATTCAGTAAAACCAGCAGCATCAGACTCTGATTACTTCTGGTCTAACGTTGTTTTGTGTTCCTGAAAGGTCTCGTGATGTCGAATGGTTATCGATGGAAGCAGCAGAGGAGATTTGCTCTTCACACTCTCAAAAACTTTGGTATGGGCAAGAAGAGCCTGGAGCTGTTCGTCCAGCAGGAGTGCCATTATCTCACAGAGGGTTTCGCCGATCAGCAAGGCAAAAACAAAAAGACATTATTTTACTATTACACATTATTTTTCGTATGTTTTATGTTTATATAGTGTTTACTGCATGGACATGTCATTTCCTTGCCTACACCAACACCTTTTGTGTTATGAGGTGGGTGTATTTTTCCAGGACCCAAATGCAAGCACACAGACTCGAGGTATAAGTTCCAAAAATACTGTCTTTATTGTCCCAAAAAACAAAAACAAAAAACTACAAACCAAAAGGTGGCACCGAGCGTGTCCACTTTACGTCCAGTCGGGAGGACAACTCAACCGATAGCTCCAGGGGGACACGGGTAACAGGGCAGCCGGCAGACCAGCGGAAGGGACGGCGTCAACAATCCTCCAAGCCGGGAGGGCAACTCCACCGACTGGTGATTTTGACCGGGATATCCGCAGGAGACACAGAGGCCGGAGGAACGGGAATGGGAACAGGACTGACAGAGAGCTGACGGGGAGCAGACGGAAGACGGACGGGGGGCTAACAAAAATGCACCGACAACCAGAGTTGTGCAGGGGCAGGTTACATATAGTCTGGGGAGGTGATCAGGGAGATGCAGCACACCTGCAGGTGGTGATCAGGGATGAGTGGCTGCATCTGCTGGGACTGGTGAGGGGCGTGGCCACGGGAGGTGAGGGGCGTGGCCACAGACAAAGACAGGGGACAC
Organism: Brachyistius frenatus; assembly: GCF_029030835.1. Taxonomy (NCBI): domain Eukaryota; kingdom Metazoa; phylum Chordata; class Actinopteri; family Embiotocidae; genus Brachyistius; species Brachyistius frenatus. Next base: position 112,465 of record NW_027211026.1, on the reverse strand, counting down.
AGGAGGAGAGGTGATCGGGGGCAAAACGGAGGACAAAACTGGACTCCTGACATTTTGACCCTGAATCTAATAAGATGTACACCTTGTAAAAGGTGCTTAAGTCCATGGTTTAAAATGTTTGCTTCATATTCCTGCAGTCTTTTTTTTTAGCTGTGGCTCTTCACACATTTTAGATTTTGACATGGGATCCTAATTGTTTTCTTTCTGATTACAGGAAAGCCCTTTAATGCCCAATCAATGATCAACAATGCCGTGTCCAACATTATCTGTTGTTTGGTGTTCGAGAATCGATTCGAGTACAGCGATGAGCAGTTCCAGTCTCTTCTTCAGAACCTCAACAAGTTCATGCGCGTGCAAACAAGTTTTCTGTTGCAGGCGAGTCTTCTTTGTTAACAACATGCAACAAATAACCCTTTTTAAATGAGAAAAACACACAAATATATGTTAAGGGACTTTCCTCAAATCTGGCCTGAACATTCACCCCATTCTTATGAACGTGATATCTCAGGGAATTGTTACCCAAACATTCACTATGAATGAAGAATGAGCTGACAAGGTATAGATGGTTAAAGGTAACTGTGACCTCATAAAACTCCTTTTTTGGGAGTGGCTCTGTGTAAAGTAAAAGAAATTTGAATAACTTAAGTAAAAAAACTATGTTTAAGTGTAGCACTTGAGTAAATATACTTTCCACCGTTGTGTAACAAACCAAATATTAATCAGCACAGGATTTACTGAACATGGACAGAGAGGTTTTTTTGTTTACTTCCAGCAGTGGTGGTATTTTCAGGCTAAAACCACAGACTTTATATAAAAGTGTTCGTAGCTTCCGGGTCTGAAAAATGAGGCCAATGCAGATGTCCCTTAAACTGCAATACCACCGAGTGCCACTAGAGGTCGGCTCCAAAAAGCCTCCTGCTCCATAGGCTTCCATTCAACTCGTCTCATAATAATCTAAGTTAATGAAAACTTCTCCAAGTTGTTCCTTCTTATTAGTTTTCTGGATGTCCATCTGAAAATAACCCTTTCAATAATTATAAAATAAGCTTTGTTTTTGAGTCTGTTTGATTGACAGGCCTGTGGTGCAGTCAGGTTACAGCTATCGGTGGGTGGGACGTAGTATCATCAGGTTTCCAATCAGATCAGTCAGATCAACTGCTGGCTCCTCCCCCAGCTCATCCAAATATGGACATTTCTCTTTCAGGGTCCACATTTTCATTGTCACTGTAAATCCAGACTGTCAGGTGATCTGATAACTATCTTCCTGCTATGTAGATGTACAACATGTTTCCCTGGCTGATGAAGTGGCTGCCTGGTCCTCATCGGAAAATATTAGCTCTGGTCCACAACCTGATTCACTTTGTAGAAACCAAGATTGAAGAGCACAAGGAAAGTCTCAACCCCTCGTCACCGAGAGACTACATCGACTCCTTTCTCATAGAGATGGGAGAGGTGCGTGTTTTGTGCTCGTTCTTTTTAGTATCTATAATGAGATATGTGAGCTGATTTTTGTCTCGTGTCACTGATAGAATGCGGACAAAGATTCTGGATTTGAGCTTAATAATTTGGCTTTTTGCACCCTGGACCTGTTTGTTGCTGGAACTGAAACTACGACCACTACTTTACTGTGGGGGCTGCTGTACATGATCTACTACCCTAACACACAAGGTGGGTATGCATAATAATCGCCATGCCTGAGTCTTTTCCAGGGGTGTAGTGCTATTTGTTGAAGTACCAGAGTGACACGAGGCCCAATCCCAATGTCCACCCTCTGGGACTTTGAGGTGCGTCCCCGGTAAGTCCTCTAGGGCTGTCTCACTGTCAAATCATCAACTCAATGACGGTGGACATTTTGCGCCCTTAAAGCACCCTTTCCATAAATCTGCATTTCTGCAGACTTTGCTTGAGGGAATTACCCACAGTTCACAGCAACATTGGTAACGTGTTAAACGTGGTTTTCCCACAGAATGTAAACAAACCAAGCTTGGATGATTTTTATCTGACTGACAGAACCTGCTGCTGCTGCTGTGGTTATTTATTTATGTTTGTAAAGTTGTTTGTATTTCAAGTCAAACGTCAGCATTGGATTTACTCATATTAATGGCTTTACTGAGTTTTGGTAATTTGTTAAAAATTACTTTGTTCTGAGGTGGGGTGTTTTTTCTTGTCCAATGGCGATGCAAGCAGCATGTGATGTCATGATTAGGTGTCCCATTTTGCCTATTGTACCATTTCCTCCCTCCTGAACTCAAACACTCAAACACTACAGCTGTGACATCAGCTAAGTCAGTGAAGGTTTTAGGTTTAGGGTTTAGGGTTTAGGGTTTAGGGTTTAGGGTTTAGGGTTTATGGTTGAGGGTTTAGGGTTGAGGGTTTATGGTTTATGGTTGAGGGTTTAGGGTTTTAGGTTTAGGGTTGAGGGTTTAGGGTTTATGGTTGAGGGTTGAGGGTTTAGGGTTTAGGGTTGAGGGTTGAGGGTTTAGGATTGAGGGTTTTAGGTTTAGGGTTGAGGGTTGAGGGTTTATGGTTTTAGGTTTAGGGTTGAGGGTTTAGGGTTTATGGTTGAGGGTTTAGGGTTTATGGTTGAGGGTTGAGGGTTGAGGGTTTAGGATTGAGGGTTGAAGGTTTAGGGTTTAGGGTTGAGGGTTGAGTATTTATAGTTTAAGGTTTATGTCAGGATCCCTGTCTGACCCTGTGTTTTGACCTTTGTTTCCCCAGATCTCCTTTCCTCATGTGTGATGTCATGTGCTTGTGTTTTGTTCTGTGTCCTCCTCTGCCTGCCTCCAGTCACCTCCTATGGCCGCGCCCCTCATTATTCTGAGCAGCTGCTACCAACCCATCTGATTACCAGTTGTAGGTTGACACACCGGTTCTTCATTTCCTCTAATCACCTCCCGATGCCAGGCCACCAGTTTCCGGCCGGGTCGACGACGCCGTTTCGCCTGTTCTTGTCTCCGGACGGGTCACCGACGCCGGGCTACTAGCTTCCAGCCGGGTCGAGGACGCCGTCCCTCCCGTTCCTGCTTCTGGCTGGGTCAACACCATGCCTCCTGCTTCCGCCTCTGGCTGGGTCGACGCCACGCTCCCTGATACTGCCTCAAAGTCCAGCCAACAAGCTCCGCCATGCTCTTATTTAGACTTATTTTTTTGCAGACGACCTCTTGTTGGTGAGGTCCATCCTGGGAAGATTTTATTCCAATGTTCTGAACCCTGACTACCACTTGTTGAGTCTCAGGTTGGTGGAGTCGGTAGTGATAGAACGGCCCTGGCTGACTGCTATACCATCTGTTTTTAAGACTTTGAATAACATGTCCAAACTAAGGAGATGCCTGGAGGGTTTTTTTGACTCACAGGAGTGGCCTGGTCTTGACCCCGCTGCTCTTCGGCAGCACCTGTGTCAAGCAGGTTTGGACTTAATTGCCTCACTGCCAAAGCCAGTCTCAGGCAAGACTTCCAGCCGCTACGGACGTTCCTCCCGTCCCTCCTGTTCCCGTCTCCGGTCGGGTCGCCGACGCCGGGCCACTAGCTTCCAGCCAGGTCGATGACGCCATTCCACCCGTTCCTGTCTCCAGACGGGTCGCAGACGCCGGGCCACTAGCTTCCGGCCGGGTCGACGACCCCGTCTCTCCTGTTCCTGTCTCTGGGCGGGTTGCCGATGCCGGGCCACTAGCGTCCAGCCAGGTCGACGACGTCATCCCTCCGTTTCCTGTTGCCAGACGAGTCACCAACGCTAGGCCACCAGCTTCTGGCCGGGTCGAGACCACACCCCTAGCTCCTGCTTCAGTCCCTGGCTGGGTCGACACCACACCTCCAGCTCGGGGTCTGGAGGAATCCCGCCTTCGCCACCGATGCCTTCCAGCTCCACACCCAGAAGGGTTCCAGCTTCACCACCGATGGTCTCCTGCTCTGCGCCCAGCGGGGTCCCGCCTTAACCAATGCTCCCCTACCGGCCTCCGAGTGAACGTACGTCGTTGGCTTCCTGCCGTCCTCCCAGTGACTCTCAGCCTTCGTGGTCGACTCTCTTTTCTGCTACAGGGTCGTCCTCCGGGTGTATCACTCAAGTCTGACCTACCTCGCAGTTGTCCTCCGGAGAGGTCACTAAGGTCTGCCCAGCCATGAGGTCGTCCTCCAGAGAGGTCCCTCAAGTCCGTCCTGCTTTGTGGTCATCCTCCGGAGAGGTCCCTCAAGTCCGTCCTGCCTCACGATCGTCCTCCGGAGAGGTCCCTCAAGTCCGTCCTGCCTCACAGTCATCCTCCGGAGAGGTCCCTCAAGTCCGTGCCTCGTGGCCGTCCTCCAGAGAGATTCCTCAAGTCTATCCTGCCCCATTGCCGTCCTCCGTCCACCCAAGTTTCCTTACTCTTTGTCTTCTGTTGTTGTGGTCCTCTGTCCCTCCTTCGGACCCCCTCCTCCCACCTGGTCCGGTCCAGTCTGGTCGCCGAGAGGCTCCCTTTGAGGGGTGGGGGTCCTGTCAGGATCCCTGTCTGACCCTGTGGGGTTTTTTTACCTTTTTTTCCCCAGATCTCCTTTCCTCATGTGTGATGTCATTCCCCTGTGTTGTTGTTTGCCATGTGCTTGTGTTTTGTTCTGTGTCCTCCTCTGCCCGCCTCCAGTCACCTCCTATGGCCGCGCCCCTCATCATTCTGAGCAGCCGCTACCAACCCATCTGATTACCAGTTAACTTATAAAGTTAAGAGAATTCTGTTGTTTTCAACAGTTTGTCCGACTTTGGTCACAATACATTCCTGCAAATGTTTCACAATAAAAGCCTTTTTGTTAAATATGGGGTTTCTATAATTCAGGAAGTGTTGAGTTTGTATTACCACGTAATGCAGTAACTTTGACAGCACAAATGTCAGCAGATCATATAGCAAGGCTTCAGGTTGATGTCATAAATCAAGTAATAAATCTCAAATGTAGTTATAACAAATTTCCCCAATCTTTTTGTTTGTATTGGCTCTGTGATGATGCGCTTTCGATCTTCAAACACTCAAAACATAAATGAATTTCAGCTGCGCTACACCCCTGGTCTTTTGCCTTGACTTTCAGTTGTCAGTGGTCTCTCACAGGTCCGTCCTGTACTGTAAGAGAACGTGTGTGGCAGTGTTTTTCTGTTTTTCGCTGTGTGCAGAGAGAGTTCATACGGAGATAGAAGCCGTGATTGGTTCATCCAGACAGCCTGCTATGACTGACAGGGAAAACATGCCCTTCACTAACGCAGTCATCCATGAGATACAGAGGATGGCCAACATCCTCCCGCTCAATTTGTTCCACGTGGCCAACAAGGACACCACACTGAATGAGTACGCAATCCCAAAGGTATACAATCAACAGGTAACAATCGTCTGACATGTGGCAATCAAAAACCTTAACCAAAGAACCAGTGAGGGGCAAATCAGGAACGACCTGATGGGCGACAAGTTTGTTTATAAATACTTCCAGAATAACTTCTAATCCAGGATTATATGGTCGATAATAATCTGAGCCGCTGGGAGATACTATGTCTGTGAATTATCAGGTAATAAAAAGTTCATGATTATCCCTAAATCGATGATCATTTCATCAACTGAAGCAAAGCTTTAAAACCTTTTATACATTATGAATGTGACGTATCCTTTGCCCTCTTTTTGATGATGAAACTATGTATGACTAGAACAAAGACCACAGTTTAATGAACTGTTTTAAGTCCTGTTTTTTCTTCAGGGCACCACAGTATTGCTTTTGCTGCAGTCGGTGCTACGTGATGAGTCGATGTGGGAAACTCCACACTCCTTCAACCCTCAACACTTTCTGGATCAAGATGGTAAATTCAGGAAGAGAGAGGCCTTCCTTCCTTTTTCTGCAGGTTAGTCAGTGGTTAACGATCCTTCAGGACTCACTCACAGACTGTTATAGCCAAGAATTGGCAAAAGATACTCCGTCATTCGTGGCCATTAGTTGAAAACCATTCACCATAGCATTACCCACAATCCGTGTCTCTGTTGTCTCCTTAAGTAGTTCCAGAGCTGCAGTAACATCCTGGGATCTCAGTTAATATCTTTTAAATTATGTTTTAGCTCATCTCTTGTGTGTTCTCAGGTAAGCGTTCGTGTCCCGGGGAACAGCTGGCCAGGATGGAGTTGTTCCTGTTCTTCACCTCCCTCCTGCAGAGGTTTTCCTTCTCGCCACCGGCTGGAGAGACGCCCACTCTGGAGTTCAAGTTGGGAATCACTCACTGTCCCAAACCTTACCGCCTCTGTGCCGTACCACGTTGAACTATCCCACGGGGTACTTTAGGGTTGCAGCGTCATCACGGTATAAACCAAGATAATGAAAATGGAGGAAACGAAATTGATAAATTTACAGGATAACTTTGGATACCTTAAAAATGAACGTGAATGAAATAATTTTCTTCCCAGCTCCATCTTCTCCAGCTCCAGTTGCTGACATCGGTGTGAGTGAGTTTAATGTACCGACGGCTCTGGTTTGTTCAGAGCACTTCTATTGGGACTTCAAACAATGTAATTAATAATAATAATGATTACAAAAATGATTAAATACAGTGATACCTATTTTCCCAGACAGTTATCATACTGTGAAAAACTTGTACCATTGTAACCCCAGTGAACACGTCTGCTCCTCTTTTAATGCATCAACAATATCTGCCATATGATTTTATTTCTAAAGTGTGCTTAATGCCTGCGTAATTAAATCATACTGAGATTTGGGTGCTGCTTCTCATTCAGTCTGCTCCATGTTTAAGTTCAGAGTGCTTTCAGGATGAGGTGTCGCTGTCGATCAGTTTGAGGTATGATTCCTGCTCTCATCGGCTGTTTAGTTTCCAGATAAACTGGAAAAACTTCACTCAGGTTCTGTGGAGAAAAATGCCATTAAATAGTTCAGCCTGTATTTGAAGGCTTTCAGAATATTTCATGCATCCAGCACCAAAATCAATCACGTTTCATGTCAAATGTAGCAGCACTTTTTATGTACAGTATATTCTAAATAAAACAATGAATATTTTATATGAAGGAATGGGAATTCTCAAAATTAGCAACCCTCAAGCTTCAGATCTCTTTTATCTTTACATGAATACTCACCCTGACAAACTTTCCCCTGTATAGCTGTAGATCCCAAACTGTTAAAAAAAACAACCACTTCCTGAATGATGTAAAAGAGTAAATATGAACTGATGAAGTGATTGGATATATGTAGCAGAGGTCAGAGGTCAGACTGAGCTGCGGTCCCTCCAGTTTTCTGTAATGAGTTTTCTTCTGGACCTCCTCCACCTGCTGGTCTACATTCAGGAGTCTGTCAATCAACCCATTTCAAGACATTTCTCACTTCCCCTCCTTCACGGTGCTTATAGACTGCAGGAGCTTCATCTGCTCCCACTGGCTTCTTTCATTATCCAGGTCCTCCTGCTCCTTGATCACTGCTGCTTGCATACTGGATGTCGTCTCTCGCTGCTCGGCAAGGAGACAGGACTTTTTTTTCCTTTTCTGCTGATGTCTTTGGTCTTCTCGCTATCTTTGCACTTGAGACAGAGCAAACTTAACTTTGGAGGTTTTTTCTCCACTTTTTTAGCCAGGCCTTCTTTATCTTGTCCTTTTCTGCTTCGAGAGCTTCTTCCAGTTATTTAACTCTTAGGGAAGCGTCTGTTTGCATCTTCTCCTTTTTGTAGAGCAGAAGAAAAAGGACAGTCGTCTCTCGTTTCGCCTCTTTTTTTTTTTTTTTTTTTTTTTTTTTTTAGCCGTTCTTTCAACCGCTTTACCTCGTTTCAAAAGGCAGCATTTTCTTGCTCCAGTTCAGAGATCTTGTCCTCCTCATCTCCCGGAAGTTGATGACATTCAGAGATCTGAAGTCAACCCTGTTGTGTCTCATCAAGATTGATCTCAAAACCAGCACCAGTGTTTCCAGGCTGCTTGATGGCAGGGTGCAGTTTGGGCACAGTAGGTTACCAATTTGGGCAAAAAGGTCGGTACTTCGGGCCCTCTGTCTGTGCAGTAGGCCGTGGTTTGACAACCATAGCACGACTGCAGTTCAGGATCTGCAGCAGATGCTTTGGGCTCTACATACTTCAGTTTGGGGGTTGCAGCAGGCGGTTGGAGCATCATGGCAGCCTTCTGTTTGGGCTTTGTCTCTCGAGAGTGCAAGAAAATCTGTCTCATCAAGCTGTGGAGTGAAGCTCACGTCCTGGAGGTACGATGTAGTTTTCCAGGGGTTGAACAATAGCTAAAAGAATTGTGGTGGATTTTTTTTTGACTCACCACCTAAATTGTTGATTGAATCTTAAATTTGAATGCTTAAGCAATAGGAATATTGATCTGTGTACGGATAGAGTATAAAGTGTATAAACTGATAATAGCTGGACTGTGTATTCATCATGAGACAGCGTTAGACTGTTAGATAGGACCCATTGTTTCAGAACACATGGCAGCAGATGTGAAAGATAAAGTCCAGACCTTCACCAGTTTAAAAGGAAGTTCTTGGCCCTTCAGCCTCCGTTGAAACCTTTGATCTTTGATAAACCTGCACTGCATCGGACTCCAAAGACTCCAAAGAGTAGGATTACGAAGACTGCAGGTGGTGTGAAGGGACCAGAGCATCCAGGCCGACGAAGGGTTTCCACTAGTGATGGTGAGATGAAGCCTCATGAGGCATCGAACCACTTCAGCCAATTGGTTCGAGAAAGGGTTCATTACTCGAAGCTTCATGTGCACACGAAACCACCTACTGGCCAAGTGTGTAATGACAGGCAGCTGGATCTGAACCACATCATGTGATGCATTGAATTTTTGTCATGGCTGTTGGGAATGACTATGAATTACAAAAATGTATGACCAAATAGTTTCTGTCCATAAATTATCACATATGTGCATAATAAAATATCTTTTGAATGTATTCTGTGTGTAAATTTTCCCAAAATGGTAGTATCATATGATATGGCAGGTTGTGTAATCATGTTTTTCTGTCACTTTAGGAAAATGTCATGGGCTTAAGCAGGCAGAGGACAGTGGAAGTGCTTGTGGAACTAGGAAGAGGGGACTGAATATGCTTGTGTAACTTGGACAATGATGTACAGGACAGGGGACATTTTATTCATTTTTATTCAGAAATAACAGTTTCTCAACAGTTTTTGGTTTTATGGATGTCCACATGTCCGAAGTAAGGCTAACAGCAGCCACCTTTTCCACTTTAGCCTTCTCCTTCTCCTTAGCTGACTCATACTTGGCCTCCACCATGGCCTTCAGAGCCTCAAGGAAAAAATATATAGTGCTGAACTGTGAGACACAATAAAGTACTCATTTGTTTCATGCATGCACCCATACATACCTGCCTTGTAGGGAGGACATAATTAGGATCCAGTTTGGACATAAATGCCCTGAATCCAACATCATCCACAATACTGAAGGGCTGTGTGTCCTTCACTATCATGGAGATGAGGGCTTCATCCAGCTCTTGTTTTCTGGTGGCTGGTTAAAAGAGAATAAATACAGTGTCTGTTACCTGTCTTTATTTGCACAATAACCAAAAGTGAACAGGGAAAAATTGTGATGGTGTATTTGTAATATTGTAATGACTTACCTTGGCTGGGTGAAGCTCCAGTTTCCTCCTTATTCTCATGCAAGGCACGGTAACGCCTCAGCATGGATGAGGTGTTGTTATTGTACCCCAACTCCTTGGAGCACAATAAACACCTCACCTTTGAATAAAATAAGAAACTGTGGAAAATACAGTTCTTGATAAGCAAACCTAATGTGTCTGAAATAGAGTTAGATTTAGCTTATTAGGAGTTATCAAATCAAAGTGTTCCCACAGGGCTCCATCTTATCACCTCCTTCTCTCCTCACTCTCCTAAATCTCCAAACTCTCTCTCTAAACTCTCTCTCTCTCTCTCTCCTACATCTCCAAACTATCTCTCTCTCTCTCTCTCTCTCTCTCTAAACTCTCTCTCTCTAAACTCTCTCTCTCTCTAAATCCTCCTCTCTCTAGCTGGCTCCATCTTATCACCTCCTTCTCTCCTCACTCTAAACTCTCTCTCTCTCTCTCTCTCTCTCTCTCTCCAAACTCTCTCTCTCTCTCTCTCTCTCTCTCTCTCTCTCTCTAAACTCTCCAAACTCTCCAAACTATCTCTCTCTCTCTCTCTCTCTCTCTCTAAACTCTCCAAACTATCCAAACTCTCAACTGACCTCAACTCTCCTCTCTCTCTCTCTCTACCAACAACCCACATTTTGAACGGAGCCTGAAGAGTTTATATTGCTGTCAAACCTCCCTCTCTCTCTCTCTCTCTCTAAACTCTCCAAACAACACCTGAACCACTTCCTGAAACAGTCACGTGGTACAGCCGGCAGCGAGGCTTCGGACGTCATCATTTGTGGCTCCTCCCCTAAATGAAGCAAGCCTCGACACGCGCTTCGAAGCGTCGGCACACCTCGTGACGTCACTAGTTCCCACCTGCATCGACACTCCGTCCCAGCTGGTGGCGGTAACGAGCCTCTGAGACGGGCGGCCGACTCCGGAGAGGACGGCAGCAGGAGAACGAGCTCCGGTCGTTTCTGCGTTGGGACGTGTGCTTTGAGATGGATCCACAGCCTCCACCGAAGCCGTGGGAAAGGCGGGTCCCGGTGGGTCTGAGTGCACCTGTGAACTACAGGTAAACCGACATCGTGCTTACTGGCTTCAGCTGGCCTACGAGCTAGCGTCATGCTAAAGTCAGCAGGGGCTAGTGTCGACACATTAACAAGCAGTTTGTCGAATAGGGAAGTAGGACTCATGATCAAATGCACTCAGCATTTGGATTCATTAGAACCATTTTTTTTCACAAAAGCAAAAATCACAACAAAACTCTTACAACTGTACAAATGGCTAACTAGCTAGCCAGATGAAGCAGGCGTCGTACGTCACGTGTCCTCGGGACGCGTCGACGTCATCCTCCCAGACTCCCTCTGATTGGACTGTTTTGTGTTGCATTGGTTTATAATTGATGTAAACGTCACTCGGTGGCTACCAAGAACTTGAAATAAATGTGCAAATGTTGTTCTTTACTTCGGTTAGTTTTTGATAAGATATTCTCCAGAAATTCCTGCTTGTTTTCTTCCTGTTTGTTGTTGTTTCCTTATCATAGTCTAATAATACACATTCACCCCGTTTCTGTTTGCCAAATATCAGCTTCAATATACAAAGCCTGTAACTGAAATAAAACAAGAAATTACTGACAATAAGAGGTACCAATAATCAAAATAAATAATGTACGATGGTGGCACTAATTCTCCACTTGTCTGCAATTAAACTGCAGTGAAATAATGTCATCAAAAGAGTGATTGATGATTCCATCTAGTTTCATCCTGTGTTCTTATACCGATAAATAGAAAAGATTTTCACTATTATGCAAAATGGTCAGGTCAGCTAAATTGCGATTCAGGCAATTATGTAATAATTGTGACTATAAAGAAACCGCATGTGTTTATAATCCTGTATCTTGACTTCGTCACCAAACAGGTCGACAGACTTCGCCCCACATGTCGGCCCCCCCACCTCCGCCGGTCCTCCTGTCCTGACCAGGATGACGCCCCCGGTGCCCCCTCGACCCGTCCAGCCGTCCTACCGTCCGTCGCACAGCTCCTTCGCCTCCTCTTACAGCCCCTATGGGAGCTCCATCTATGGAGGATACAGCCCCTACAGCTACGGTGGCGGCGCCGGCATGGCCGGCGGCAGCTTTGGCGCCAGCGGCTACGGCCTCGGAGGGTACAGACGCCCTTTCCAGACGGAAGACGTCGCTCCGAGCCAGTTTGTGCAGCAGGCGGAGGAGAGCAGCCGCGGTGCCTTCCAGTCCATCGAGAGCATCGTCCAGGCCTTCACTTCAGTCAGCATGATGATGGACGCCACCTTCTCGGCCGTGTACAACAGTTTCCGAGCTGTGCTGGACGTAGCCAATCATCTGACGCGGCTGCGTTCTCATCTCACCCGGGTTTTGTCTGCGTTTGCTCTCGTGCGCACGCTGCGCTACCTCTACCGACGGCTGCAGAGGCTGCTGGGCCGGAGACCCGACGGCGAGGTGGAAGACTTGTGGGCCGACAGCGCGAGCGACGCCCTGGCTACGACTTCCTCCGGAGGCTACGGAGCAGCGACGGAGGACCAGACCGTCAAGTCCTGGCCGATCTTTCTGTTTTTTGCCGTCGTCCTCGGGGGACCTTACCTGATCTGGAAACTGCTCAGCTCCACCTCTGAGGAAAACGGTGAGGCTCGCGTTTAACATTTGTCACTTTCACATGAAACTTTGAACATCCACACGTTCGTTCCTGCACATACGCTGTTGGACTTTTGTCCAACAGCGTATGTGCAGCTGTCCCCAAACATGCCTCTCTGTTAGGTCTGGGTCACACCTGAGAGGCCTTTTACTGGGCTTCTTTTTGCAGATTTTATCAGTTTAACTACCTTCAACTATCGCAGAGAAAACAGCTGTAAAAATCAAACTGACGTGATTCGTGCCTGTGCCGACCGTCTTCTAGTTCCAGCTGCAAAAAGTGAAAGTGATCTGTGTGTCTTTTGTTCAGCCACGAACTGGGCCAGCGGGGAGGACGACCACGTGGTGGCCCGAGCAGAGTACGACTTCTCAGCTGCTTCTGACGAGGAGATTTCTCTGCGGGCCGGAGACATGCTCAACCTCGCTCCTAAAGGTGAGAGCTCCTTCATGCTCACTGCACATTCATTTTCTGTTGTTATAATCCTCATAAGTCTGATTGATTGGTGACTGATTGGGTTTGTCATCTTGTAATTTCATTCTTAAACTGTTTCGTAGCTGATTTCTAGAAAATACGCTGCATCACGTATCAGTATTACAACATGAAACTAAAGAGATATACACAGCAGTTGAGGATTTTATCCGTCATCCGCTTTAAGCTGGAACAATAGAGCTTCCTGCCCAGACTTTACCGGCTATAATAATAATAATAATAATAACAATAATAATAATAATTAAAAGCTGAATAGTTTATGCAACTAATTGCCCTAAAGATATATTTTCCCTGTGTTTTAACAACATCTAGTAGAAATGCATTGCCAAAGCCAGTAGATGGCAGCAAGACATCTTCTAGATGTTTTCTCACCCACATTCAGCAACAAGGTGCCAGTAAAACCTGTGAGGCTTTATGGGACTAGATGCTGTAGTGCAAATAAATTCTGCAGTCAACAGAGTTCCTGAACTTTTATTTTGCTGACAGTTGTCACATGAATGAGCTTTAAAGGTGTCGCAGAGCTTTTCAAGCAGACGTAATTTTGAATCTTTAGTTATTTAGATAATGTAATAAGAAACTACCGATGTCTAATGCGACCTGAAAAAAAAAATATTACCCTTAAAATGTATATATACATTTAGGGTGCACCCAAATGAAGGAGTTGAGGGCACCAGTGCAACCAAATGTAAAAAGAAATGACTCTGGAGCCTTGATATATTATTTTATACATTTTTGTTTGCATTGGATGTAGTTTTTATGTGTTTACTTAGTTAGACAAGTAAAACTAACAGTCTAAAGACGGCAATGTCGTTTTAACAGGTGCTATTTTTTGAAAGGAACTCAGTGAAAGTCGCTGTTGCCAAGCTATCAAGTAATAGGATTCGCATAAACCTCGCGAGTAAAACTACAAGTCTTGGTTTCCTGCCCAGGTGTTATTATAAGCATATGGTGTGTATCGCAAAGACATCAAATAGAGCTTTCATCATCCAACTCGTTGTGGATAGTGGAAGAGGAAGGCATGTCTTGCATTAAGTTCTGAACTTCCCCCACATTGAAGAGCTCTTGTCACATCCCTCTGTTGTCCCCTGTGTTCAGAGCAACAGCCCAGGGTACGCGGCTGGCTGCTGGCCAGCGTGGACGGGCAGACCGCCGGGCTCGTCCCGGCCAACTACGTCAAGGTCCTCGGCAAGCGGAGAGGCCGCAAGCACGCGGAGATGGAGAGGCTCGCTCAGGTCCAGCAGGCGAACGCACAGGCCTCCCAAACAGCCCCGGTGGCACAACCACAGTCGGGTGCTGCTCAAGGTTTCCCCCCCGGCCTCGCTCCAACCTCCACCTCCACCTCTTCAGAGGCGATGCTGGAGTCGGTGTATGTAGATCTCCCGGCCTCTGTTAGTCTGGGAACATCCGGCTCCAGCGTGCCCTCCAACACGGCGCTCAACGTCCCGGAGAGGACGGACCTGTGATGTTTGTGCACGTCTGCGTAGCGTCGCATTTAAAACATCGGTCGGCTCGGTCGGTTCTCATCTGCAGCGTTTAACTCCACAGCTCGACTAACAATCAGCTGATAGTAGATATTTGGGGGAGGGAACAGCCGGGACTTCTTCAAGAAAGGCTAAAAAGTATTTCCTGATTCAAACCATCGAATGCAATCTGGACTTTCAAATACGATTACTGGTCCTAAATCTAGTTTCCATGCACAGATTCACCGTTAGTCTCACATCATGAGATCGTCTCGACGGTTCTTTAGTCAGTCGCGACAGGAACGTTTTTGTGTGTTCTCTTAAGTCTGTTGAGTTATGGAGGTGCACTGGTATGTCATCTATATACAGACAGTGTGAGAACAGACCCAAGTTACTCTGTTCGTTAATGTGATCATGTAACTTTGTGTTTGGTTTCAGACGCTGCTCAGTTTTCTGTACGACGTCTTCTTTACGAGGCAAACGGAGTCTAAGGGGCTAATTTTGCACATTTTCAACAGTTTGTTAGTTACATAACGTAATTTTGTAAATAATAAATATAATTATTTTGAAAATAAATATTTAAAAAAAAAATCTAATTTTGTCTTGTATTATTTGCGTTAAAATGTGTCTGATATTTGATATTTTAAACTAGTTTTTTTTTTTGCAGGGTTTTCACAGCAACATCTCCAGAGCCCTGTCGACTTTTTTTGTTGTTTTTATTTGATTTTATATTTAATTTTTTTTTAGTTGTAAAAAAAGTACGGGACGTTTGATTTACGGTCGCTATCGCTT
>NW_027211026.1:47500-87500 GCF_029030835.1 Brachyistius frenatus | reverse complement strand
TAGTGCTGGACTACTTTCTTGATGTATCCCTCCGCCCAGCGTGTCCATGCAGAGCCTTCAGCTCCAGGTCTCTGAGACATCTGAGCTGTCTCCTTCTTCTACCTTCTTTCTTTTTGCTAAACCAACCAAACAACCAAAATAGACTCTGAAACCCGACTCATCACTAAATCTAAGATAAAGATTTCAAAGTACGATTAAATGAGGCAGAATTTTCACTAAAATGTGTGAATATGTGCGTCTTCTTCATGATGTAACATGTGATGCTTCAGGTTATCATGTGCAATGACTAATGCCCTCATATTAAATGTCACGTTTACATGCATGCAGTGTTTCAGTGGACTTCATCTGCTTCCACTCTCAGGAGCTGCTTCCCTTCAACACCAGTTAAAAGTAGATTAAACGATGAAAGCAAAGTGACTCGTAATGAAGCGTGGTTTCTATTTATAGCAGCGTTGCTGCTGCTCCACCTTCTCCCTACATGTTCAGCGCAGCTATTTTTAGCCTGTCTTTGTTTTTCTTTTTTCAGGCTCAGTTCTGGAGTCTTGAAAATGGAGAATAAAGCAGTTCCTGTGTTTGGCCAGCAGGTGGCATCAGATGACTTTGATCTCTTTCAATCGTGTTTCTTTGGGTTTTTTTCTGTTTCCAGTTGCTAAAAAGGCCAAGAAGGTCCACCGTCCTCTGAAGAAACAGATGTCCTCTCCCAACTTCCAACGCAGAGAGAAGGCAGAGAAAGTGAGTCATTGATTTCATTAATATTTCAACTCAGGTCGTCAGTGGAGTAAAAATAAACCGCAGAATTCAGCCTGAATATCTGACACGTGATCTCTGTTTTAGTTTTATGATGCCGTTTCCAGTCGGGGCTTATATGTCTTAAATATAGATACAGAAGTCTGGACTTCCTCTTTTTTCTTCTGTTTTGATGCATGTATCATGTATCAGGTTGTTTATATGTTGTTTTATTAAAGCGAAATAATTAATTCAGCTTCCATAAATGTACACAACTCATCCAAAACATCTGCTTGAAGAGACACAGCTGGACACGGTGTTCCTGGATTGATGACTCAGCGACTGCAGATTCACTCAAACACCGCAGTCTGTTTTTGGTCTGTTTTGATCTCTGAACAGAAGATGAAATAATAACGCAGATGTTTGACCCGTACTCTAACTGGGGTTTTCTCTCCTCAGTCACAGACCAGAGACAACACACCTTTCATGTGAGTTAACCCGCAAACACGAGACCATCTCCAACGTCTTCACACTCACGTTTCCACATTTCAAAGCCGTCTTCACGGGATTGTTTCAGTCGGACGCTCGTAGAAACACTGGATCTGGTTTTTGTTCTCTGAAATCATCCTCCTGTTCAAACCGAGTGACGAGGACACGACGCGTCCTTCTTCAAGTGGACGCATTCCTCTCAAAACAAAAACCAGCTCGTACCAAAAGATTGTAGCTTTGACTTGATTTGACAAATGTTCAGACCCCACAACGTTTTTGTCTGATTAGTTGGTCACTGTGTCAGATTACTACACATGTTCACCCCCGACCAATCACGTCTCTCCGTCTGTGAAGGAGGTGCCAGTACAACACTGAACTCGTTGGAGGAGGTGTGTTACTGTCTTGTACACATAAAAGCCGAAAACATGTCGGTACTTCAGTGTTTTTTTTCACGTCAGCGTGTTAACAGTCGTGCGCTCCTATTGGTCAGCGTGTTAACAGTCGTGCGCTCCTATTGGTCAGCGTGTTAACAGTCGTGCGCTCCTATTGGTCAGCGTGTTAACAGTCGTGCGCTCCGATTGGTCAGCGTGTTAACAGTCGTGCGCTCCTATTGGTCAGCGTGTTAACAGTCGTGCGCTCCTATTGGTCAGCGTGTTAACAGTCGTGCGCTCCTATTGGTCAGCGTGTTAACAGTCGTGCGCTCCTATTGGTCAGCGTGTTAACAGTCGTGCGCTCCGATTGGTCAGCGTCGCCGACCCCGCGAGGCCTCCAGGACGTGACGTCTGTTATCCGGTACACGTAATGAAAGGACGAGTCGTCGCCTCGTTCTGAGTCTCAGTGACGTCTGAACCCGACGTGACATTTCATTTGTGTTTTGACTCCAGAAGATCTCTGAAACAGGAGCGACGATTACAGCGAGCAAAACGTGAAATGATCCTTTAAATGTTTCCTAACAGTCTGGAATTAAAATGTTCTGATATTCCTCTGCATTAAATATGTGTTCATCTGACACAGTGGTGTGTGTGTGTGTGTGTGTGTGTGTGTGTGTGTGTGTGTGTGTGTGTGTGTGTGTGTGTGTGTGTGTGTGTGTGTGTGTGTGTGTGTGTGTGTGTGTGTGTGTGTGTGTGTGTGTGTGTGTGTGTGTGTGTGTGTGTGTTGTAGAGTGAGCGTCCAGAAGAGTAAGTGGGACAGCTCTCGCTCCATGCGCTACAACCAGGACGCTCAGAGAGAAGAAGGTACACGGACGACATTAATTCTTTTATAACTGGAGACGTGTTGATTTTTAATTTGAAGCTTCTGACTGTTTCATTCTTACGTTTGTTTTCACAACCAGACCAGCGGCGGATGGTGGAGATCGTCGGCCACCTGACGAAGATGAGGTTCGGAGACCAGGAACAGAGTAAATCTAAGGATACTAAAGAGGTGTGTGTGTGTGTGTGTGTGTGTGTGTGTGTGTGTGTGTGTGTGTGTGTGTGTGTTTACATGCTGTATACGAACGTTCACTTGTGATTCAGTTCAGGATGATGGAAAGATGTTTGTTTTATTTGTCATCATGTGGAGCTGAGCTGTCAGATCAGTCCTTGTTTTTACAGCTGTGTGTGTGTGTGTGTGTGTGTGTGTGTGTGTGTGTGTGTGTGGGGGGGGTGTGGGGGGGTTACAGCCTGCAGGGGGAATCTACTCCAGACTGGAAGCACAGTTTAAGAGTACCCCTCAAGCCAGACAGAGTGGAGAGAAAACACCCAGGTACTTTGTACAGTGTTACACACACACACACACACACACACACACACACACACACACACACACACACACCACACACACACACACACACACACTATAATTGACCTTTTCAACGTCCTCTGCTTCGGCAGATCTAAAATGCGCTTCGCTCAGATCCGAACAACGTAAAGGACCTGATGGGGGAAAAAGAAGTCGGTAAGCTGTTCAACCTGATGAAGACTCGGAGAGGACGAAGATGACGAGGAGAGATCCTTCTCAGTACAGCTAAACATCCCCCTCCAGCACGGCCACCACTTATAACCCAGCTGTGGACTCCCCTCCCCCCACCTCCCCACCTCCTGCCTAGCTGCTTGTTTGTGCAGCTGTGATTCAGCTCCTCCACTAACAGGGAGGACAGTTTACACACACGGACAAACGCTCCCTTTCTGCCAGTAAAACACTGAATTAAGATGAGTACATTATGGCTAGACAAACATTTTGAGTGAGTCGAGATCAAGATTATTATTAAAAATCTAAAATTGTGAGACAAAAAGTCAAAATTATGAGATCCAATAAACAACATTTTAAGGGAAAGAGTCTAACTTAAGAAGTAAAAAGACACTAATAAAAATATGAGACTAAATTATGAAAAAAATAAAATCTAAATTATGAGGTCCAAAGAAAAAAAATATTCAGTAAAAAAAAAATTAAATCTAAATAATAAGGTAAAAGAAAGCTTTTCTTCTTTATTTTATTTTGTACTGGCAGAAATGATCCTCTTTAGAAATGCTGGTTGAGGTTTTTGTGTTGTTAAACTGACTTCCTGTCAGATCAGTGGGGGAAGTCACGAGACGTTGGCTTCATGAGTGAGTTGAGCTGGTTCCAGTTAAACTGCTGAACTGGACCTTAACGTGACGGATAACTGTACTAACTCATTGTTCTGTGCTGATGAGATCTGACGCTGCACTTATTTACTAATGTTCTCCTGAGTTCTGGTAGAGATGTAGTCCCGGTCCTTCCCGTCTGTACCGGACTGTGATTGTACTGTATGACAACGGGACCAATAAAACTGAAATGACTCTAAACTCCCTCCAGAGCTTTTATTTTGACAGGGTGTTTCCGGTGGTGTCCGCCAGGGGGCGGCAGATCTCCTCCGGGAGGTTTATAGCGGTGCTCTCAAAGAGATCAACTTTGGCCCAGTTTGACCACGAGCTGTCACCGACAGGGTTCCCGGTGAGATCAGACACTTTAGCGGGAGTCACCGTTTACGGGCCTCGGTGTGTCTTCTGGTCTGAAACCAGTAAAAGGAGCCGGGGCGGGTTGAGTCCGCCCTCCTCCCTGTCTGACAGGCAGCGGACCGGTGGGCGTGCTGACCTGGCTCTCCCTGTCACACCTACTCACAGCGGTATTAATAACCCTCTCTGCCCGCGGCGTGGACTCGGAGCTGGGCACACCTGGGCACACCTGGGCACACCGGGGCACACCGGGGCACACCGGGGCACACCTGGGCACACCGGGGCACACCGGGGCACGGAGCGGAGAGGGGCCACCAGGGCGGGGCTTCCACAGCTGTTCCCGCTTCTCCTCGACAGCGGATGCCGCGAATGGCTTCGGGTCTCTGGATGTGGGTCAGGAGGGAGGAGGGGGTCCGGTCACAGCCGGACTGATTTATGGTCCCGCGGACACGGTCGGACAGGAGAGTCACACCGGAGGACAGACGCTGAGTGTCTGAAGGTCCGGGTCGTGATGTGGTTGAAGCAGACTCAGAGGTCTGATGGACAGTTTTCAGCCCACGTGAAGGTCCGTGCGCGCGCTCCTTCCCTCCCTCTGTCTCTCTCCCTCCCTCTCCCTCTCTCTCTCTCTCTGTCTCCCTCCCTCTCTCTCTCTCTCTCTCTCTCTCTCTCTCTCTGTCTCTCTCCCTCTCTCTCTCTCTCTCTCTCTCTCTCTCTGTCTCTCTCTCTCTCTCTCTCTCTCTCTCTCTCTCTCTGTCTCTCTCTCTCTCTGTCTCCCTCCCTCTCTCTCTCTCTCTCTCTCTCTCTCTCTCCCTCCCTCCCTCTCTCTCTCTCTCTCTCTCTCTCCCTCCCTCTCTCTCTCCCTCTCTCTCTCTCTCTCCTCTCTCTCTCCCCTCTCTCCCTCCCTCTCTCTCTCTCTCTCCCTCTCTCCCTCTCCCTCTCTCCCTCTCCCTCTCTCCCTCCCTCCCTCTCTCTCCTCCCTCTCTCCTCTCTCCCTCTCTCTCTCTCTCTCCTCCCTCCCCGGCTGCGTCACAGCTGACAGGCGGCGGTCCGACGCTGCGTCCGAGGAGCGTCTCAACTTTCCGCGTTAGCGCGTCACAGCACCCTTTAATGTAAGCCCGGTATGTTAACGGGGATTACCGGCGGGATCATCTTCCACTGCGCCAACCTTGGCCGGAGACGGCCGGGTGTGTCGCGAGTTGGACAGATGACATCCATCATCAGCAGGCTCTCTTCAGGATTTATGGCGGTGTGTGTGTGCGTGTGTGTGTGTGTGTGTGTGTGTGTGTGTGTGTGTGTGTGTGACAGTGGTAGAAGTTGCACCGTCCTGTAAAAGTACCACGACAGTCATATAAAAATACTCTATTATAAAGTAAAAGTCCTGAAGCATCAGCTGCAAAACATTGTTAAAGTATAAAATTAGAAGTCCTGTTTTGGTCCCTGACTGATATATTATTACACATGATGTTATTAGATTATGAATAGTGGAGCATCAGTTTGTCTTTTGCAGCTGTTGCAGGTGGAGTCGTCAGATGACCACCGGGAGAAAGAAGAAACAAACTGAGTTGTGAGATATCGGCTCATTTGAACATTTGTGAGATAAATGAGTTTGTTGAAGCATTTACCAACTCGATGTGAAACGTGACCCTCTGAAACCGCCGGTTTACTCCAACAGCTTCAGTTACTTTCAGAGGGACAAGAAAGTTCTACGTTTCCCTCTGAAATGTGGAGCGGGACAATAACGTAGCATCAAAGTACTTGAGTAAATGTACTTAGTTACTCTCCAGTACATGTGATACACAGGCTGAGGAGAAGTGAGGTTGTTGTATAAAGTCTTGTTTTAATGATGTAGATACTGTGATCATTATAATAGATGTTTAGCCACAGGCTGCTGAGAACTCATTTTATAAGCGTTTAATGACTTGAAATGTTCCAGTTAAATGAACTTTGTGACTGGAATTTCCTTGTAAATTGACTTGGTGTTATATTTCCAGATCACATGTAAAACCCATTATTAGTTTACTTTTTTTTTTTTAGTCTTTTACACGGTCTTCTGCCTCATTTAAAAATAAAAGAAAAAAAGAGCTGAATTTATGAATAGCTGTTTTAGCTGGACTCCAGATGTTTCCTTCTTCACCGTCGTCCTCCGGCGGAGCAGGTGGACGTGAACGAAGCCTCCCGGTGTTGAACTCAAGTCAGTATAAAAATTAAAAACTGTGAGCGAAGGCAGGGTTATAAAATTCTCAACTTTAATCAGTTCAAAAAGTTCACAACAAATGTAACACCTTGAAGGGAAACTTGCCATTAGAGATTTGGGCGCCGATTTGGATTTATACATTCTTTCCTAATTAAACTCGTCGGCAATTCATTTGCTCTGTGGACAAAAAGCCTTTTGTTTATTTGGACAGAACTCAAACAGTAACAAATGAAAAATGCAAAAATACAAAATTAAATGTAAACCCAAGTTTTATTTCAATTTGCTCTAAAGGTAGTGTTGTGAAGCACTACTGCATGGTAAACAATCTAAATTAGTACAATTCAAAATCTTGAAAGCCATCTGAGTTAAAGAGGAGTTGTTATAAAGATACAACCAACCGAGAACCCATAAATACCTCCGCCACGTCCTTAAAACATCCCATTTATGAAGGCTCACAAATGAGCAACAATCCTCTTAGAGGAAAACAAAACGCTGATGTCGACTAGGCGACAGCACACACGCGCACACACCCACAACAAAAAGAAACAATAGAATAAAAGGAAAAAAACAAAAATGTTCCCATGGTATTAAAGATGCTATACAATTGGGATGATATGCACATATTCGGTTTTGCTTTCCCTAAAAAACAACCTCTTTTTCTGGGTGAAGCACGACTCGTGAGCGACGGCTGCCGACGTCTCGGCCTTCATTCATTTTCTGTTCCATTCACATTCTCCCACAATGCAGTGGGGCACCAAAACAAGCGGTGCATGCGCCTCGAAAAAAGGACCACTTCCTTTGTCTGTCCCGCCACAGGTCGAGAAGCTTCTCTGCCGACGGGACGCCCTGTTCAGACTGTATATAGAATATATTTATATATAAACAAAGACGTGGGAGGGAGGTGAAGGGAACCGAACAGAACGCGGATGGGGAGCTCGTCCTAATCGTTATGACGTCGTCATGCAGGTCTGAGACGGGTTCAGAGACCAACTAAAACGGAAGCTGGGATTAACAGTTCTGGAAAGTTATTACACAAAAAGTCTCCATAGAAAACGCGGATTATGTAAAAAGGGCCACAGGGTGACGCGGTAATCATTTACATGTTATTGGCATTATTTTGGTCAACAAACATCCGGCGGGACGCCGCGCGGCCTCCCGCCGTGCTCGGGTGCCTCTCGGGTTTTTTGTTGTGTTTGCTGTTGTGTTCGGGGGTTGTTTGTTTGTTTGTTTGTTTGTTTGTTTGTTTGTTTGGAGTACTGTACAGTTTGGTGGAGCTGCAGCTCAGTCACACATCTCCTCGGGGATCTCGTGAGGGTTGAGGATGCCCGGCACCGACATCTGGATCTTGTGTTTCTCCTCCTGGGCCTGACGCAGCGACGCCTCCCTCTCCTCCAGGAACAGGTCCGACGTGTCCTCGCCTGCAAACTCCTGCAACGCACAACACGGAGGTGCTGCCGTGAGATTCACACCGTCCCAAACAGACCGGTGACCCCTGCGAGGTCAGACTCTCCGTGGACCCTGGTCGTTCAACTCGCTATTCAAGAGAGGGTTTTAAACTGGTCCGTGACCGGGACAGCAGATCGTGTTACAACAAGCAGGACGTAGATTTTTAATGACTATTAAAACGTCTTCATAGTTTATTTAGCATCTTGCCATGTTGTTTGTTTTTTGTGTTACGGCCACCACAAAGTGGCGATAATGAACGTAAAAGCTGTTTAACAGCTGCCATTAAACAACACAAGAAGAACATATGACTCCAGTGAGATTACTACAAAATGAATCACAGACTTTTGAACTTTAAAACATCCAATCAAAGCTTTAAAAAAAAAAGAATATATAAAACGAGATCTAAAGTCATTCGGCTACTTCAAGCTAAAGATACGACATTAGAAGGTGAAGGACAAACAGGAAACTTGCTTTTCAAAGCATAAAATAAACTGCAGGTAAAGTTGTCGGTCTGCAGCCTTCAGACAGTGAAGCAGGGATCAGACGCTCCATCAACATATCAGCAAACACTGGCTGCTTTGTCACCAGGGGAAGTCGGTTTGATGTTGGGACGTGCAGAGCGAGCAACAGTTCACCACATACTCAGAGGTCTTTGAATAATAGTCGATTATTAAATAGTATTTTTGCTCAACGTGCCCAGTTTCCAGGCAGGACGTCGGTTCCTGAGCAGGACGACAGCAGAAACTGCTGTTGACATGTTTCCATCTATCAGACTGGAGGTAAAAAAAAACTCTAATTTCCCACCGAGCTGATAAAATGAAGATGACAGACCGACAGAGCTTCTCGTGGAGGATTTAAATTACAGGAGGAGAAAAAGAAAAAACACAGCAGGTGATTGTGGCCGAGTCGCTCCGGATTAAAATCCCAGAGCACGGCAGGTAATATTAAAAACCCTCCACCTCCTCCTCCTGTCAGGATTTAGTCTCAAAAAATGTCCCAGCGGTGAACCTCCTTTTAACAGGAAGTCCCTGAAATAACACGGACCAAACAACAAATATATTCAGTTCAAAAAAGATGAATTTCTTTGAGGAAAAAAAACATTTTAAAGTTTAAAAAACAGATTTCATCTGTTGCCTCAATCTGGACTTCAGGAGAAATCGGGCAGGAGTTCAGTTTTTAAGCCAAGTTTTGCTGCTTGTTTTCCAATCAGAAGACACGACACATCACTGTGTGTGTGTGTGTGTGTGTGTGTGTGTGTGTGTGTGTGTGTGTGTGTGTGTGTGTGTGTGTGTGTCTCAGTTTTATTCCAACAATAAACTGGCAGCAGCTGTGAACCCTCCACACACTTGTGAGGAGAAGCTGGCTGCGTAGGAACGTGTTGTTATTTGTGGAAACAGCAGCAGCTCAGCACGCGCGCACACACACACACACACACACACACACACACACACACACACACACACACACACACACACACACACACACACACACACACACACACACACACACACACACACACACACAACTGATCTGTGATCTGTTCTCACCTTAATCTGGACGAGGAAGTCCCGCAGGTGCTCCTTGAAGGCGGGAATATCCTGGTTTAAACTGAACAGCCCGGTCACAAACACCTTCACCTGAGCACTAACACACACACACACACACACACACACACACACACACACATCGTAAGTCATGATGAACAGACACGTAGCTCTGAGGTGGGTAGAGGGTGTGTGTGTCGTGCGGTCGCTCACTCCTGCAGGTGGGGGAACGCCGTCTTGAGCAGGTTGGCCACGTACTCCTGGATGAACACCTGGTTGTTGGTGGGGCTGGCCGGGTTCAGGCCCGTCGTGATCTTCCCCTCCTCCACCAGGTTGAACATGTAGGCCAGGATGGAGGCGTGCATCGTCAGGCCTGCAGGAGACACACACACACACACACACACACACACACACACACACACACACACACACACACACACACACACACACACACACACACACACACACACACACACGTTTACAATAGGAAGTGTATCCAGCTGTAGTCCCTCTCGGGTCTGGGAACCTCCTGCAGCGGCAGTCAGTCAGGACGGCAGCTCATCACGACGCCGTTGTGATGTCACTTCCTGGCACTTCTCTCTGAGCCTCGTTTTCAACCTGAATTTGTTCACATGCTGTCAAACTGGTGACATTAAAATCCTCCATCAGCAGCTCCGGTCGGCAGACTGCTGCTCGACTGTGACACTAAAAGAAGTCTGAAACTCTCAAGTGCCTTTTTTAATGATTTCTAAGCAGATTTCTGGACTTTTATTCATGTTATTTGCTTTCTGATGTGATTCATCTGCTGAATGTCGACATCAAGTGGATGAAAAGATCCGTGCGAACATCCGACTCTTTTTTGTTTTTGCTGATGTCTTTGAATAAGTTCACATTATAATTTGTACTTTTATAGTTTTTCTTCATAATTTAAAAACACATCTGGGAAAAATATTGATGTCGCAACATCCTCGGTCTTCTCCCTCATGCCTTTCACATTTCCTACATTACGTTACCTGCCTGCTCACTTGCTAACTGGTTAGCCTCTGCGGCTTCTAGGCGCCATCCACGCTGCCGTTGCCTAGCAACAGGGTTCTCGTGACTTGAAAACGCTTGAGCGTCGAGCATATCATTGTAAAGGGAGCATCTTACACATGAAAACGAAGTTTAAGTGGGTGTTTAACGTTGCGTGCGCACGCGTGTGTGTGTGTGTGTGTGTGTGTGTGTGTGTGTGTGTGTGTGACCGAGCTCACCAGCAGTGTGTGACGTGTCGGTGACCACAGAGAAGATGTGCTGCAGGATGTCACAGAAGTACGTCTGGTAGAAGCTCTGAGCGGCCGCCTCCTCCTGAGCAACGTTCTGCAGCAGCGTGTAGAGAATCTGTAGACCTGAAGACCAGAACACAAGTTCAGCTTCCAACACACACACACACACACACACACACACACACACACACACACACACACACACACACACACACACACACACACACACACACACACACACACACACACACACACACACACACACACACACACACACACAAACTGAAGCTTGACGAGCTGCAGCGTCCCCCTGAGAACCATCGACGGGACGCAGCTCTGTTCAAAGTGTTTGTGTCTCCTGACTCATTTCTGCCTGTCAATCAAATGAGGTGTCTGCTGGCAACCTGCGTGTTTCTACACCCTGAACCATCCTGCAGTTATTCTGTTACTCATATCAATACTCTGTAACTCATATCTCATCATCACATCTCATTAGCTTCATGCTTCTTCTCTCCCATAGTTTCTTCTTATTATCTGTTGTCTCCATTCAGTTCTTCACTCGTATAGTTTCTGTTCTTTCTTTTCCAGACGTCCCGTCATGGAGCTGCATGTCTCTGCTCTGCTTGTCGGCCCACCAACAGTTTATGTCTTGTATCTCTATGCTGTCCTTTTCTCTCTCTGCTCTCCTCTCACCCCGACCAATTGAGGCAGATCCTGGTTCTGTTAACAGAAGCTCCTCCCACCTCAGATCCTGGTTCTGTTAACAGAAGCTCCTCCCACCTCTGATCCTGGTTCTGTTAACAGAAGCTCCGCCCACCTCTGATCCTGGTTCTGTTAACAGAAGCTCCGCCCACCTTTGAGCCCGGTTCTGTTAACAGAAGCTCCGCCCACCTTCTGATCCTGGTTCTGTTAACAGATGCTCCTCCCACCTCTGATCCTGGTTCTGTTAACAGAAGCTCCGCCCACCTTCTGATCCTGGTTCTGTTAACAGAAGCTCCTCCCACCTCTGATCCTGGTTCTGTTAACAGAAGCTCCTCCCACCTCTGATCCTGGTTCTGTTAACAGAAGCTCCTCCCACCTCTGAGCCTGGTTCTGTTAACAGAAGCTCCTCCCACCTCTGAGCCTGGTTCTGTTAACAGAAGCTCCTCCCACCTCTGATCCTGGTTCTGTTAACAGAAGCTCCTCCCACCTTCTGATCCTGGTTCTGTTGGAGGTTTCTTCTTGTTAAAGGGAGTTTTTCTTCCCTCTGTTGGAGGTTTTTCTCCCTTAAAGAGTTTTTCCCTCCTAGCTTATGTGGGAATTGTTGAATTGTAGAATTATTGAATTGTTGAATTGTAGAATTGTTGAATTGTAGAATTGTTGAATTGTTGAATTGTTGAATTATTGAATTGTTGAATTGTTGAATTGTAGAATTGTTGAATTGTTGAATTGTTGAATTGTAGAATTGTTGAATTGTTGAATTGTAGAATTGTTGAATTGTTGAATTGTAGAATTGTTGAATTGTTGAATTGTTGAATTGTAGAATTGTTGAATTGTAGAATTGTTGAATTGTTGAATTGTAGAATTGTTGAATTGTTGAATTGTAGAATTGTTGAATTGTTGAATTGTTGAATTGTAGAATTGTTGAATTGTTGAATTGTAGAATTGTTGAATTGTTGAATTGTAGAATTGTTGAATTGTTGAATTGTTGAATTGTAGAATTGTTGAATTGTAGAATTGTTGAATTGTTGAATTGTTGAATTGTAGAATTGTTGAATTGTAGAATTGTTGAATTGTTGAATTGTTGAATTGTAGAATTGTTGAATTGTAGAATTGTTGAATTGTTGGGTTTCTCCATAATGTTGTAAAGTTCTGCTGGAAGGACTTTAACGTGTTTAAATGAAATAACCTGTGTTGTGATTTGGCGCTATATAAATAAAAATAAATGAATTCTACATCAATCAGTGTTCATGCTTCGGAGTACCGATGCTCAATATGAAAGTTCACGATTATAGGTACTGCATGAACGTGTGTGTGTGTGTGTGTGTGTGTGTGTGTGTGTGTGTAGTCTTACCGGTGTCGGCCACGTTCCTCATGGTGTGTTTGAAGGCCCAGATGATGGAGTCCAGCACCAGCTTGAACTGGGCGGGGGGGATGGCGAGGAAGGCGGGGAAGCAATGAGAGTTGACAGCTTGGAGAAGGTAGAAGAAGTGAGTCCTGTGTTCTGGAAACTCCTCGAAGTTCTGAGAAGAAAAACCCCAACAAACACCTCGTTGACATGCGGTTCCTCCGACTGTGAGCACGGACCGCTTCGTTCTTTGTTTACAAGCCAGTCAGGTTTTTATTATATAACGATATATTCGCTCTGGTCCCGGCGGGTTCACTCGGACCCTGAAGGGGTCATATTGATATTAAGGAGTGTTGCAGGTTCTCGTGTCTCTTCATACATGAGCTCCAGAACACGGGAAGGTTTCTCTGCAGGCTCGAGAAGACGAGCAGCGAGCAGAGAAAACTGAACGACAGCTTTTTATTTCTATGATATGTTTATTTATAAACTATATGTAGAGTACTGAGAACATGAAATATTTCTTAACGCGTGACCGTTTCTCTGTTGTGTCCATGTTGGAGAGCAGCAGCCGCGCGTTGGGCCTCACCTTGTTGATCATGTTCAGGGTGCACTCGAAGACCGCGTCAAAGATCTGCGGGATCTCGCTGGTGATGTGTCCCCCCAGCTTGTTGACGATGGTTGCCATGGTGCTGAGGACCTCGGGCTCTCGGGCGGCGGGGACGTTGCGTTGGTAGTCGATGAGGACGGCGTCCAGCAGCGGCGGAACAAAGTTCTCTCCGACCTGGAAAAACGACCGGAGATGTTTTCAAATCTTCAAAAACAGGCGTTAAGACATTTTGAGCGACGCCGCAGGACGAACACAGCTGAAGTAGTTCAGATGAAACCCTGGAAAGGTGCAGAGCACACCGAGGAACTCTGAATGTTAATTGTTACGCCGATACAAACAGCTGACGGCAGGTCCGCCGCGCAGAAATCAAATCTGTGCGTTTGATCTAAAAATACCGAGCGGATTAGTTCGGCTGCTTCTCGCCCGTCAGACGCTTCATCGACGGCCGCGCAGGAGTACAAATACTTCTCTGCTGTTCCGCAAAAACACCTCCATCATTTTATTAACATTACTGCGTGCAGAATGTTTATTTCTTACCATCTGCGGGTCGTTCGACCGGCTGACCCAGCCCGAGATCAGTTTCAGCGTTTCCCGTTTCACCGTCCTCATGCTCCGGATCAGCGGCTGTTTCGTCACCATCTCACCTGCAACACCAAACTCATTTTAACTTTCACACAGAAGAGCATCATCAGTTACATCGTATGTGTTGGCTGACATGGCAACTTTTTTTGAAGACCATAATGAAGAAAAAAATGCTTGCAACAAATTAGAAATCTTTTTTTAACTAATATCTGTATCAGCCAGAAAAATCCAGAATCAGTTTTTTGCTGTTTTTTTTTTTTTTTTTTTTAAGTGTGAAACTAAATGTGCTCGGCCCCCGCAGACGTTAACAGTCCCGTGCAATCTCATGAGCAGCGTGAAAGTCCAAGTCTGGACTTTCACTTCTTGTACATCATAAGTGTGGACTTTCAAAATGACGGTTAAAACAGGACTAAATCGACCATTTCCTCCCAGATCAGTCTGTTGTGTCGCTGCCACATTCACACAGCAGACCGGAGGAGATCATGAGTTCACTTTCATTTCATGTCCCAGTAAGTCATGAAAGTGAGCCAGCATTTGAAGCAGGACCTCCTGCGAGTTGGACGCGGACGACATTAATGCAACCGTATTTTCCCGACAATGAAAAGTCGAAATATCTGCTGTGAAAACACACGACGCTGCAGATCAGCGACCGCGACGGCTCCGGGGTGATAATGGAGTCACAATGTTTGAACGGGATCATCTGCTGGAGATACAACAACAAAACTGGTGTTCGCATCACGTGATCGCAAACAAGTCGCCCATCCTTAACATACACACTGCTTTATAATACATGATGGTCTTCCCCGACAGGCGAGCAGAGCCAAAAGGTTTGGTTGAAGCTCCGAAACACGTGATCGTTACCGACACACCTCACGCTGCACCGAGAGACTCGCAGATGAGTCACCATCACGCACGGCAGGAAGAAAAGAAGAAGAAAAAAAGAAGACAGTCCTGCTGGTCTGCAGATAAAACGGCATTACTGAATGACAAAATGCTGAACACGAATAAAAGAGAAACTCATTTCAGCTGCAGCGCAACAAAAACACAAAACAGCAGCTTGTGTTGGCGACTGCCTCTCGATCTTCCTTTTTCCAAACTCTTTGGGCATAAAGTACTGACGCATGACACAGAAAGCATTTTGGGGGTGTTTTTCAAACCTGGCAACCCACTGCAGCAGTGCTGGATTACACAAAGGGCCGCGTGCCTAAACAACAATGAGGCGACACAGTGTGCGTGCAGATCTGTGACGACCCACACGAGGCCTCCACAAACATATACGACAACACAAATGCATCCAAGTCAGCAGTTCAGGACACGACAGATGTTTGCGGAGATGTTGAAGAGCTCGGTCGTTACCGTTGGTCTGAATGGCAGCAGAGATGTTCTCGCTGAGGCACTTGTACACGTTGAGCATGTCCAGGTAGATCCGTCCCAGCTGGATGACGAACGGGTGTCCCACAGCCTTGCAGGCTCTGACGTTGGTCTTCAGGATGCTGCCCAGCTGTTTCACCGTCTCCGGGTCCTTCAGGATGTCCACGTTCTGAGGACAGAGGAGCCGTTAGCGCTCATTCTCGTTTGTGTGGAGGATGAAGACGTGGCGGCGCGGCGCCGTCTCACCTTGGTGGCCTGCTGGATGATGCTGTCCCACACCTGATTGGGCAGCAGCATGTATTTCTCTATCAGGTGCTCCTGGACCGCCTGGTCCGTCTGGGCTCCGATCATATAACCTACCGCCTCATAAAATGTGTGCACCTGCAGAGCAACAAGAGAAACCCGTCAGACTGAGGGAGAAAACAAACAGAAGTCTTCCTCTGGGGTGGAAGTGCTGAGGAGCATCTCTCTGCTGACCTGCTGGGGTTGAAGGTCGCAGATGATGGTGTTGATGTTGTTGAGGATCTCGTCGATGAAGGGCATCACCTCTCCCACCTGCACCTGGATGAAGTGGCGCCGGCACTTCTGGGCGATCTTGATGAAGGTGTCACACGCCATGTCCTGAACTCCGTCGTGGGTCTCTGATGACGGAGGGGACATTTACTTTCTAATTCCATCCACCGGCTACAGACACTGAACTGTGAGGGTTGGAGCGAATCATCTCAGCTGACTCAGTTTAAAAAAAAAAAAAAAAGACTTTAATTTCTCACCGTGCATGAACTCAAAGAGCTTGTTGACCACAGTTTTGAGGAACTTCCAGTGGGCTCGGAGGAAGCGTGGATACTGGCCCACGATGTACATGATGTTGGAGGCGATGATGGCCTTGTTGTCCTTCCCTCTCTTCTGCTCACACAGACCCAGCAGATCCTGAAACAAACACAAGATTACTCAAACTCACAAACACAGAGAAACAGCGTCTCGGTAGCAGCACTGCTCACATTCAGTTACAGAAACAACAAATCGATTGTGGAGCTCCACTGCTTCTCTAAAACTGTTCATATGAGGAAAAGCTGGGAGCCGTTTCTCTACCTTGATAACAGTGACCAGGAACCTCTTCTCGTCCTCCTCGTGCATCGCCCCGCTGATGGATCCGATGGCCCAGCACAACGTGTTGAGGTTCTTCCAGGACCATTCGGTACCGTTCACCTGGTTGTGAAGCTTCTCTGTCATGATGCGCTCGGTGTCCGCGTAGTCCAAGTGAGTCAGATACACTGCAGGGTGACACGTGTATCATCAGTCAGTGGGATCACGACGTTAAAGTTCAGACGAGATGCTACATTCAAGAAAAAAAACACAGAATGGATATAAAAGTATTCGTAGACCAACGATGACATCACTGATGGTTGATGACATCACTGATGGTTGATGACATCACTGCTGGAAGCCGCTTGAGAATAGCACAATAAAGTGTATATGGAACGATTGATCCCTGAAAACACTGACAGACAGTGTGGAAGTAACTAACTGCTGCTTTACACATATTTTATTATGATCCTTCAGTCTGTCATCAGTGTTACAACCAAAGCTTCTGCTCTCTCTACATCCATCCATTATTCAAACAGCTTCCCAGGAGTTGATGTCCGTCCCAGCAGACGCTCTTTGAACTGTTTGCCAGTTGATGAGTTTCCAATCGATTTAACCTGCATTTCTTTGGACTGTGAGAAAATACACACGCACGCACACACACACACTGAGTCACTGGTTCCCCTCTTTACAATGAGGTGTGTGATCAGTGAGTAAATAGTACAAGCAGCTGCTTATAAATGAAGCGGTCACAAAAAAAACAACATATCACGCTTTAGTGGTCATGACCAGTTAAACACGACTTTTATAAGAAGAACCAGATGAAAGAAAGTGGGAGTTGTCATGGTGAGGTCATTACCGAGGGTTTCCCTCATGTTCTTATAGAGGTTGATGGAGTCGGTGTCCTTCATGAACTCTCTGACCACCTCCCCCTGGTCGTTCTCCACCACCAGCACCTCCTCCGGTTTGGCCATCCGACTCACCATCAGCAGGCGCACCTGTTGCACGAGATAAAACAGCCGTCAGCACGTGTGCGCGTCTCACACACACACACACACACACACACACACACACACACACACACACACACACACACACACACACACACACACACACACACAATCCTTTTAACGTGTGTGTGTGTGTGTGTGTGTGTGTGTGTGTGTGTAAGTGTTTGTTTTAAGGTTGTATTCACACACTGTCTATGAAATGTAAAATATTACCGCCAGTCAGGACAAACTTTGACTCGACTGGCTGCTGATTTTCAGTAACAGTGTGACGAGCAGCTCTTCTGGCAGCAGTTTAACAGCCACCTGTTGCTGCCCGCTGCCAACTGACTCTGGTATTTCTACAAGTTATGACGCTGCAGCTTCCACGAACCGAAACTGCTCTGCACCCTCTGAGGCCTCTCGGGCCACGCGGGCAAGTAAAGCTACTTAGAAGTTCAGAAATTCAACGACGGTGTTCATTCATCACACTGCATCAACAAAGCCCTGCAGTCAGACGTCAGCTGGCGGTACCTTGGACAGGACGGGTAGATAGAGCTGCCTGCGTGGCGGCACGTCAAAGTGCTGGTTGCCGGAGAGCAGCGGGGACGTGGACGTGGAGAAGGGACTCTCTCTGTAGAGCTCTGCGGCCAAGTGGTTCCAATACTCCAGGCAGATTTTGAAGATCTCCGTCTCTTCCACTTCGGACACCAGCAGCATGTAGTGGAGCGCCTGAGGCGGCAGGAGGGGGACAACAACACCACCAACGTTTCAATGACATCGTCTAAACGAGCCGAGGCAGCACATTGTGCGTTTTCTCTCTCTCTCACCTCCATTAACGTCTCTCGGAGGTTGAGCCGCTTCTCGATGAGCTGCCCGTGTTCTTTGAGGAACGTGCACAGGAACAGGCTGAGGTTCTGGATGAAGTTCTGCTCGTCGTCCTTGCCGTTGGCGTAGGCCAGCCGGATGTTGGTGTTCAGAGGCAGCATCTGTGCGGACACGGCGCAGGTTAGAAAAAAAACTGCGCTCGGCCTCCGGGTCGGAGGGAAACGTCCCGCCTCACCTGAACCCACCTGTTTGAGCTGACACATGGTCAGCGTGAAGAGGGTCACGAACTGCTCCTCGTACTGGCTCACGCTCACGCCGGCGATCTCCGTCAGGCACTTCAGAGTCACGTTGCGGAACATGGGCACGTTCAAGAACTGGAAACAGTTCAAGGGAATATTCAGCGATTTCAATTAAACAATTATTAGCAGTTCTGACCCAGAGATCTGATTGGTCAACGTGCTCAAATCGTCATGACATCACATCCTGCTCATCACTACAAATATCCCTCCACCTCCTCAATGGGAATATAGAATTAAAATAGAATTTCATCTAATAAGTATATAATGTAGTTTCTACTTGTTCTAGTTCTATTAAATGACCCATTTGGTGAAGTCGGGTCTCTTTTGGTCCTTTTTGGTCGCTCCGAGCACCCGTACCGTAACACCACGGATAGTCACGCACTTACAGTCCTAGAGGAGGCTAGCTGGACCGGTTTGGTTTGAACACATGACACGGAGCTAAAATGTTAAAAACACATGAGAACATGGATATCTTTGTTCATCAGATATCTTTGTTCATCAGATATCTTTATTCATCAGATATCTTTGTTCATCAGATATCTTTGTTCATCAGATATCTTTATTCATCAGATATCTTTATTTATCAGATATCTTTATTCATCATCAGATATCTTTGTTCATCAGATATCTTTATTCATCAGATATATTTATTCATCAGATATCTTTATTCACCAGATATCTTTGTTCATCAGATATCTTTGTTCATCAGATATCTTTGTTCCAACCAGACTGAGCTAGCTGATCAGTTTAGTGTTTCTATGTTCTGTATTTATTCAGTTGGAGACTAGAAATCCTCTCTGTTGCTAGGTGGTTGCTAAGGGTCGGACTACTTCCTGGAGTAGGAAACACTGCATACGTTACACAAGAGTATGGTTGTGACTGCTTGTTTTCTTAGTCACACCCCGTGTGTTGCCATGGAAACAGAGATCACATGAACAAAAAGTTTTACATTTTGAGAGCGAGTTGCTCCACAATATGAACACATTTAGATTACGTATTTTATTTAGTTGGTAACTTGTTGTATAATCCCAGTATTACACCGAGAGTGTTCTTTAACGTGATTATTGGCGCCACAGTAATGAGGTCAGGAGGCGCCGGAGCTACCTGGGAGTAAAACACGCCTTCTTAGGGCTAGTCCACATTTCTACTGTTAAAATGGCTAAATGCTGCCGTGCGTGTCTGCGTGCTCGCACCTTGTACACCAACGTGCTGATGAGTTTGGTTTCAAAGATGTATCCCAGAGGAATCCAGTTGAGGAAACGCAGCAGGGTCTCCAGGGTGGCGTGGACCAGTGGGGCATTCTGGGAATTTTCCTGAAAGTGCAACAAACAGCTGAAGAACAAACAGCGGTGTGGAACAGATGATTGAAATACTGCACAGCGACGCGGTAACAGTGAGGCGAAGAGGAACGTACCATGACAAAC
This sequence comes from Brachyistius frenatus, assembly GCF_029030835.1. Lineage (NCBI taxonomy): Eukaryota > Metazoa > Chordata > Actinopteri > Embiotocidae > Brachyistius > Brachyistius frenatus. The sequence continues at coordinate 67,658 of NW_027211026.1, read as the reverse complement.
TGACAGAGCTGGAAGATCTGGGAGAATTCATTGCACATGCTGAAAGAAAGAAAATAACTTTTTAAAGATCATCTGACACACTGATAATAAGATCATCCTGTAAAACACACGCCCAGAGACAATGTGAATAATCATGACTCGTTTCTTTTGATCAATTAGCTCTTTATCTAAACCATTATTAATTACAGGACATTAATTAAAGGACTGGAACTGCACCTCTGATCTTTTTCCTTGAAGAGAGTGTTGTATTTAATAAAAGTGTGATAATATTTGCTGCTGGATGCTCCCTGTATATTAAAGCAGTCTTCATGGATAAATCCAAACCGACAGCTGGAACTGTGAAGCTTATGTGATGCAAGAAGAATAAGGAAGAGCACAGAAAACCTTCAGTCAAACTCAGCGGTTTAAAGGATGCCTGACTGAGACAATTCAGCTCCATCCCAAAGATCTGCCATTAAATGGAGCTTTAAACAGCGAGAAGAAGATTATTTTTCCATCTAGAAAATATATTTAAAGATTTCTTCTCCCTCGGTTGCGAGACTTCAACCCCAATGAACATGTCGGGGAACGTTTGAATGAGGAAAGGGCACCAAAAAAACCAACAGTCTGACGTAAGGAAACGACGACAGCAGTCAATCAGATTTGAGGGAAATAAACGTGCTCCTCTTTGACGTCCTGCCTCGGTCTGTTTATGTCTAAGCTGCCGTGCAGCTCAACACACAATGTGCACCGCAGAGCGACAACCGGCTGGAATCAACGCAGACAACACAAATCACCTGCGTGATATTTCTGACTTTACTGATAGACTTGTCAAATTGCAGCGTTGCTGTAATTAAAGTGTCAGTTTGTCTGCAGGTGTGTTGGATGCAGATCACAGCATGACAACAGTGGATTAAATTCTGGCTGCAACATTTCAAGCGGCTGCACGCTCAGATCAGGTTTTATGATGCTCTGGAAGTGCTGGAATAACTTTGTAGGATCAGTGACAGATGAATGTGTTTTTTAATTCTGTAACAGATTGAAGACATTTCTCCTCGACTTTGTAGGTGACGTTAATGGTGACGGACATTTTAGTGTTGAACTGGACCTTCTTCCAGCGGTATACTCGTCCCGCCGGGAATTCGCGATCGCAATAATTAACGCAAATTCCGCAATATTTGCGCGAGTTTGCTGGTTTTATTTTTATTCCCGCGATTTTTCCACAAAAAACTGTCCTCAGCAAAAGCTGTGCTGGAAGTATGAAGTCTTTTCAAACAAAACTTGACATTATAAATATTTCTGTAATGTGCAACATTATTATTATCAAAGGAAGCGATTACATATTTATTCTTGTAGAGCTTTATAAAAAACGCATTTTCTTTTTTTCGACTTTTTTTTCCTCTCCTAATTCCCACAATTTTATGCAAAAAACTCACTTGACATTTCTCAAATTACGTCGTAATGTTTGAGAAAATCTGCCACAAAATCAAACATCTTTGATCGCAACAATCACCAAAAAAAAAAAAAGAAAAACACAGCAAAACGGCGGAGAGGCTGTTTTAGGAAGATGCAGCACGCCGACCTGTCTTTGAGGTGCTTGGCTTTGACCTGGGTCATCTGTCCGCTGGAGAAGTCGAACACCTCCTCGCTGAGCAGCTTCAGGATGATCATGTTGTTCTGACAAAGGCTCTCGCTGGTACGACTCGCCCCCACGATGTCGCTGATGAAGGTGGGCCAGTGTTTGGGCCACTCCTGCTTCAGGATCTGCAGGCACGGGGAGCACAAGCACGTGGATGTCAGATCAGTCAGAAGTGGCATTATTCACTAACGAAGTGAGATCGGATGACGAAAGACTGATGAGTGACTCCTGTTAAAAATAGCATGTGGCCCTGTTCCTGCCGTGGAGATGAACTTTCTACGGGCATCCAACAGTAAACAGAAAATGTGTTGCTGCCAACCACATGCACACGCACGCGCACACACACACGCGCACACACACACACACACACACACACACACACACACACACACACACACACACACACACACACACACACACACACACACACACACACAGGTACAAAGGCAACATACATAAAGACCGCTTTGTTAAACCGTCTCCTGAGGACGGCTGTAGAATCTGGATCTCTTCGGTCCCTCAAGGCCAAAACAACGTGAGCTCCGCTGACGCAAGCGGTGACTCACTCTCACTGGCATTAATGCAAAGTCACTGGTGGAGCGAGTGAGCCCATCTGTATCTCCCTCACGCTAATATACATCAAACACACACGGACAAGCAGGTGCTGTCACATCGTTTCACATTCAGGAAGCGCCGATAAGTCTTATCGGTGGGTCTCCGGGTCTTTCTCATATTTCTGAGGCTTTGTATTTTTCCCTGGAGGACGAATAAAACCGTCTCCGTTATGTAATATGTTCTATACTTACATTGTGTATAACCTCTTTGCAGGTTGTGAACACACACACACACACACATATATATATATATATATATATATATCCTACTGTTTCCATACAAACGCGAGCGTCGCTCCTCTCTAGCCTCTCTCCTCGGGATGTCTTTACGGCGACAAGGTCGCAGTGACACTTTATGAGCATCGGCTGAGAAACTCAAGGAGAATGAATATTCAGTCCATAATGAATCGTGTCGATGTAGCTGACACCGACAGTTTTTTAACCACATAGACTAATTAAGAGTGACATCTTCAGGTTGAAAAGCATCACTACAAAAGAGGAGGAGAGCTGTGAGGCCTAAAACCAGGTTTTTAGATGAACTCTTTTACATTAAGATGTCTAAACTTATTTTACATATATGAAAGTGAAAATAGATTTTTTTATTACTCACTGAATTATTCTGTGTATACCCCCTCACTGTAACTACATTATTAATCCATTATCCACAGCTCCCTTTATTCTCCTCCTTAAAAACTAACCAAGCATCGTGACTTCAGCAGCATCGACCTTCTGCGTGTTATATTCTGGTAAAGTATCTCAGAAATATTCTTAGTACTTGTCAGCGGCTTTCAAACGGTCCACGCAGTGAGTTGGATGCGAGTTTCCTGCAGCGCCGTTCTCTCCTGCTGTCAGGGTGGATATCTTCACCCACTACGGGGTTCGGAAAACCGTTTCCCGTTTTCAACAGAGCAGAATGAAGTGTTTCTTACAACGCAATTACTGATGAGGTTTTAAAGAAGTCATCCTCACTAACAAGCACTTTCATTTCCACTGTGACCAACAGTTCATGTGCAACGATGTGGATTTGTGATCTCTGATGTCACAGTTTGAAAAGGTAAAATTTACTCAGCAACACAGACTCTCATTAAGTAGTAGATGAGCTCTGACAGTGCAGAAGGCCGCAGCGACCGCAGCCTCAGAGGTTAGCCGCTATTCAGCATCCGAGGTAGAAACCAGCTGACTCTTAAGATGGTGTGGATTCATGAGTGCTGAAGCTTACCTGAACAAGGATCATGTTCAGCTTCCCGATGTACACTTTTTCTTTCTAAAAAAAACAAAACAAAACAAAACAAAAGATATATAAAAAAGAAACAGGGAATATGTTACTCTTGAATTCACCGTCTGAGTTTCAGAACACTTCTGTCATTTCATCACATCATTAAATACTTCATTTGGAAGATGATAAACCGTACGGAAACGCAGCACAAAAAAACAAAAAAAAAATACTAAACACTTTGTTGGAGGAGACAGTCAAATAAAAAACATGAAACATTCATTTCGGACGCTTCATATTTCATAATAATTAGAACAGACGTCATCTGCGAGGGGAGAGAAGATGCAGGTGTTTTTGACGGACATGTGAGGACCAGTAAAGTGTGTTGGAAAATAAACACCATGAATCTAATTGATCCTACAATTACAGTCTCCAGTAAAGTAAGCGGTGAAGTCAGACATAAATAGCACTTTTCTATGACAGCCAGTCAGGGTTTGTCAGGCTGAAGACATTATGCTCTCCGAGTGCTCTTTTGGTTACTATGACTACTTAGGATTCTTGTACCCGAGTGTTCAAATCCAATCATTGCAAAAACTGACTGCTTTAAAACCCTGCAAAAAAAGTCTCATCCGTTTCATGGCTCATGTTTCTGCTGAGTTACATACTGGAGGATGATGCAAACAGCAGAAACGTGTCCAGGAAAGTGCTGCCTCAGCAGGAAGTTAAATACTAACAGCCAAGTGGTGGACATGGTTTCCATGTAGGTGTCGTTGTTCTGTGACCTTCACTGGACCTGAAGCCTCATCCGCTGTGACCTCTTGTTTACAAGCAGACACGTAGGCCTCGTAACAGCCAAGTGTTCACTGTCATTACTGATGTCCAATGCAGAATAAATTCTTATGTTACTTTTAAAAACTAAAAGTGATTTCCAGAAATGAAAACTCAAACTTTAATTTTCGCTTTTGTTTTTTTCTCCTTTGTCGTGAGTATTTAAACAGTATTTCTATATATTTTTTTAGTTCTCTTTAACATACTGCTGATATCAGGCGCTGACAGGAAACTACAGCTTCAACTGTAATGAAGCTGAGCATCACGACGTGCACGTGGCAACACGGCTTCCTCTTTCCTGTTGATTTCAACAGTGAAGCGTCTAAGTTGAAGTGAAGCGCTGCCTTCTCCAGATGAAGAGCAGAAACACTTCGCTGTCACTGTTGGTTGAATTCAATCTGAACGTCTGAAGACTCTGCGGTCACCAGCGTTACTCATGACCTGCTGCTGTGATGTGACATGGACACTAAATACTAATAACACTTTCCATAAATGTGGCTCACAATGTGCGTCGGCCGTGGTTGTAAAACTTTCAATCACATCGGTGCAGTTAAGTGACACAAAAAGGTTGTTCAAGCCTTTATAATAGAGTTGAAACTTAATTCATCCAGAAACATTTTCATTATGTGCTGCTTGGTTGTTCTGTCAAACATCCATATCAAACACAATGACTGTAAAAAAAAATGAGTGAAATAAATGTTCACTCACCTCTACATTTGATGCATCTGATGACGTCTTGATAATGAGGCCAACAACATACTTTTTTATACCTGGCAAATACAAAAAGATATCAGAGGACCGTTAGCATGCACCGATAACATGTGTACATCAACATATCATGGAGCACATTACTCAGTAAACCCTGACACAGTCTGTTGGCTCAGAAGCAGCTGGATCTGCCAATCTTATCCCACATCTGCACTTAAAAAAAAAAAAAAAAAGAAAAAAAGATGTGGTCCTCCGTTTACAGACTGTTGCAAAGCCAGTTGGTGAAACACTTGGATGTGGGCTGCAGCTGCCACTGAACCTCTAAAGGGCAAAAAAAAAAAAGTGGGTTTTAATCGGTTCAGTAGAAGTTACATTTCCCCGGGTGGTTTCACAGACAGTCAAGATTTGTCAATGTGAGCAAAAAAAAAACTGTTTTCAGCTCCCTCGCATTTGTTTTCTAGACTGTAGCTGCACTCAATCCTGGACATTATGTGTTGGGATGCAGTGAGAGGAGCCGAAAACAAGGCAACACTCTGACACAAGGGGGGAAAAGACATACTTGCCAGTCGCCCTGCATTGGGTTTGCCACTTGAACAAAATTCAGGCATCTACGGTCAGAAGTAGGGAAGTCTTAGGTCAATGGGAAAAAAAAAAGAATGAATTTTGAGCAAAAAAATGAGAGCAGAATGGAGGGAAGGCAGAATCAACTGATTTGCACGATCATGAATTTTAATGCCATTATCGTTTCTTTTTGCTCCCAAAAAAAAAGAGTCAGTTTTCATCCCACTCTGATTTAAAACTCTTAAAAAAAAAAAAAAAAAAAAAGTGGATTTCGACTGCAGGTGCAAACAAACAGAGAGTAGAGTTGATGAGTAGAAGTGGCAATTAGGCACCAATTAAAGTTGGAACATTTTCAACCTGGTGTTTTTGTCGTAACCAGAGAAAATGGCTGTTCTGAACTACTTGGTATCACCTCTTCACACAATGTTTATGTTTATTTGTAAACATCTGGATTTATCGGTAGTTTATAACACTGCGCTTATTGCATCGATTTTATAAAGAAAAGGTGACGTAAAAACTACAAACGAGGGCTTTTCTATTTTTATGTTTTTAAGTTAATAGCTTAAACTGTACTTCATCTACTTCTCACAGCGTTTAAACCCGTTCAGGGCTGTTTTGCTTGTTTCTTCTAAATCGCCAGCTAAAGTGCAGACTCCAGCTTCTCTGCAAGCCAGCCGAGCAGAAAACAAACCGGCATGCTTAAGAGGGGAACACTCCTCAACATGGCAACCGCACGTCACAACATTAAAAAAAAACAACAACAACAAAAAAACGCACCAACACTGACGGAACAAGGATTTTCGTGGATTATACCACGAATGAAAGTTTTTTTTGTTTTTTTTTACCTTCGCACTGATTCCTGGGAAGAATCTTCCATCTTGTTTTGATAACCGTTTCCAGAATCTGAAGAGCATAGTACTGTAACATGCAAAGAGGAGAACCATTAGGAGAAAGCCTTCATAATAACGTTCAACAACAAGCATTGTGTAACTTTAATACAAACCAAAAACAGTATGAAGTGGACCAGCCTGTTGTAACTTGCATGTCTAAATTGGATTGGACTGAACCACATCTCTCATGCAGATTTTTGTAGTTATGCACAACATTCACTTGTAGTTTGTTTTTCTTAAATCTCTACAAGCAGCATTAAGCTGGAACTCTGCAGAAGTCCTGCTGTTTCTCCCAGCATCACACCAGACAGCAAATGACAGCAGAAAAATACGCCGACCCATTACAGCAGCTTTGGCACAGCTTTGCTTTAAGTGCGAGTCTAACGGTCGAGAAGACACAACAAGGTTTGTGTTAAATGTTCTTTTACCGAGGCGACCCAAACTATGCAGGGTTGGGCATCGAGAACTGGGTTTTGAATTGTGTAGAAAACCTGTGAATTTGTTCTCCGTCTCTGAAATTTTTGCTTTAAGTCTCCTGAAAGTAAAGTTTTACGCTGCTGTGCTTCCGTCTCCCTCACCGGTACAGAGGAGGATTCAGTGAAATGTAACCGCAGCTCAAATACAAGCTCATGTATAATGAAGAAGTATTTACAGCAGCATGAAAGCCCCGCATGAAAAAATGTAGCCCCTTCATTCATTTGAATGGAGTAACTTTGTTGATGCAGCAGGGATGTTAACACAGAGGACTCCAGCCAAAAGAACAACAACAGGGCAGGAGAGTGGACCTGAATCTGCCTCAACTTCAGCTGCAGCGGGACGTCCTCTGGTCAGGGGGGCTACGGCCGTCAATCAAATGTGTTTGTATGGTTTATAACATGAATGCCTCGTTTACAAAGATCATCACTATGAAAAGCAAAATCGAACTTTCCAGAGCATTAAAATCCTTCTTCATAATATCAAACATCACACTTCGGCCCGATAAGCCGTCAAACTCGTGGATCTGTTGCTCAAACTGGACCCCGTGGATCATATTTCATGTCTCATCTGTACATGAAGCATCGAGGCCCCCCACCCCCTCCCCAACACATACATGTTTTTAATGTAGAGATCACTAAGAATGACACATTTTCAACAGCCAGACCTGCAGCTGTAATACTAAAGATTCAACTTGTGTAAACATGCCCACAAAAAACAAAGCCAAAAGAAAACTGCCATTAATATTTCTTGTTTTTGTTTTGTTTTTAAGAAGCAGAATAACAAAATATATTGTTTTTGCCAGCAGCCTTTAAATCTGCTGAAATTAAAGATATTTTTTGCCCTCAGAAGTTTATTACTCTGCGAGCATGCCAAGAATCTGAAGCAGACCTTAATAAGGACCAGAATCAACAACCAAAATCCAAAATAATTGAAAAGAATAATTCAATGTTGTCGATACCCAACCCTAAACCATATGGGTCCGTTTTCTTGACACTAAAACATACATGTTTGTTTCTAAATAACAACTAAATCACATCCCTTTAACTGGTGTGTCATAAGAACCAGCAAGACCAACCACAGGTTACATTCTGTATCAATTCATGATTGCTTAATTATGAAGCATGAACAAAGAAAAACAAAAACATTTTATTTACAAGTTAGTCTTTGATCTAGTGTTACTTGAAGTGACCGTTTCAACTGTAGGGATCATCAATTCAAGAGGACGATGATTGCAAAACAACAGCGAATGGCATGTAGCGTAGGACGTGTGGAAAGCAGGATTAACGATGTGTTACAGACAATGGAAGCTGGAAGATTAAAAGGTGAAATCTCCTTACAGGCACACTGACTGTACACCACTCGCAGGTGTCACCCGGAGTGCTGCACACATGTCTGCCGTGTTTCAGATCACTTTTAACCACCACACTTTACACAAACCACCACGGGGGGGGGGGGGGGGGGGATGAGGGGGAGAGGGGAGATTATCAGAAAGAAACTGCCGAAGGCTTTGTGACGTTTGACTAAAAGAACTGAGGGGAACAGAAGGGAGGACGTAGAAAAGGATGCACGTAGCGGAGAGAAGGGCGGGGCGGGAACAGCGCCATGATCCCTACAGGTGAAATTAAGTCCTTAAAAATGTCCTCTCTACAAATGGAGCCTACTGACTGCAGCCTGCACCCTCCCTCTGTCCAATGAAACAGATGCAATAGAAACGGATGAACAGAATTCAGTCAAAGGGAATTTAAAAAGGGTAGACCTTGTGGAGGCCTGCCGTCAAAGCCTAGCTGTGTCATGATGCACAGGATGACACACCCCTTTTCTTCCTATTACAAGCCATAAACATAATGGAACATTGTGATTAATATCAAATAGTCACAGCTTGAATTCATTACATTTTCAAATAGTAGAATAAGAGTAGTAAGAAAAAAGCCAGATGCTCACAGTGCTTCGTAATTATGCACTTTTCAAACTAATGAATCAAGATGAATGCAGAATTCAAGAGGTGTTTACCTTCGGTTTCCTCTTTTCCTCTAATGCCCCTATTTATTTGGCAAATTACAAATTCAAAACTACAAAAAGTACTGTTGATACATCAGCTCAGACATTAGTAATGAATGTCAGTGTTAAAAAGCAATCTTACAGGCAAGCACAAAAGAAAAAAGGCAAATGTCAACAATACTTTGAGGAAGTTTTGGATGTGTTGGGCTCCAATTGTTTTCATATCAGTGCGCACATTCGCTTTCCATTATGGGTGCAAGATAAGGTTTGATTATTCTAAATATCAGACCTTTTTGTTTGGTTGATGCGGTTGCGAGTTTTGGAAATAATCTTGAAAACTCCAGTTTTCTATTCACAGTCAGTTTGCTTTACCAGCAGATCGGTGCACGATGTACAACTAACAGGAGATATACAGCGACGGCACAGGAGCCTCATCTGTAGACTTCAAATGCAAGGATTGGTAATAAATGATCAATTATTACTCTATTATGGTTATAAATTTGGCAATTGAAGATTGAACTGAAAGTGTTGGATATAGTTTACATCTGTTAATAGTAGCAGGACACACAAGTTGATCTGTGGGCACGTCACCAGTGGTTTCATATGGATGAAAACTGGAGGGTAAAAGGTGGCTGGACCTGATGATGTGCTGAAAACACGAGTTTTCTGTCACGATCACCACCTGAGCAGTTCAGTTTTAACGCTGCTGCCCGCTAAACACGAAATCTTAAATGTGCAGTCACTGCCTGCACGTGTAATTGACCCCAGACCGTGAAAATACGCCCGTATACCGAACTACTAATAGGACTTGGGGTGGGAACATTTATTACCAGAAAAATAGAATAGACCTGCCCCACATTTTAAGTCTCATCTAATTCAGGTGCAGTAAAGTCTGCGAGTTACACCGAAGTACGCATCAACTGGAGCCAAGTGCAACTTTGGATTAAAAAAAATAGCTCCACCATTCAGCACCTTTTAGATAAATCAAAGCCTGGTATAAGCAAACCACTGTGGTGTAAAAGGTTTGTATGTGTTTTGTTTTGTGTGTTGTCCAAAAAAAAAAAAAAGACTTCTTCCTCAAAGCACAAACAAGTGTCTGTCCAGACATGTTTTTCTGGATCGGAGCTAGCTTACTTTGGTGTTCATGTTCTGGGAGAACTCGAGGATGGTGTCCACTCTCGTCCAGGCGTCCGGGTGCTCTTTTAAGTGCGTCAACACTTCTTGTGCCATTCTTTGCTGAAATACAAATAAGGGATGATACTTTAGAGTGAACACACTCATGATGCCCATGAAGATACCTGCAAATGCTTCTGAGAAGAAAAAAAAACAGAACAACAGTGATTTCAGGATTCGTCTGTCCCGCAACAACAATTAGGGGAATCTGTCGCTCCCGGATGGATTTATTTAGCGGGTGGATGATGAAAAGGAGGGCGGGAGAAGCATACAGCTGGTTTTGTGGTCAGGTGTGGGTTATAGAGGACTTGTGACATAGAGAGACGCAACATACCTGTGGTCCCACCCCATGATATAGACAGTTCACCACATTATCCAGCAGGTTGATATCCAGTTTCTGGTTGAAGTCCAGCAGCTGCTGTGCTGCATGGTCTGCTAACATTGTCATAATTGCTGGCATAGAGCTCTGCAACAAGGACAGCAGAGGGAGGGGTCATGAGTGCACAGAACACATTCAACAGGCAAAGTCATGTGAACCGTGTGTTTAGAAACAATTCCAAACAGCTGACCGGCGTAACAAACATCCCCGGACCCACCAGCCAGCCGTCATTTTAAGAAGTTAAGCTCCCGGTATCACATGGCTGTCACCGATCACACGTATACAAAAGGGAAGGAAAAGCTCTGTCACTTCTTCTTCAAATGAAAAACTGAAAATTGTATGAAAATGTTGGACCCAGGGCTCTGGTTGGGGCTCTGGTTGGGTTCTGGTTGGGCTCTGGTTGGGGCTCTGGTTGGGCTCTGGTTGGGGTTCTGGTTGGGCTCTGGTTGGGGCTCTGGTTGGGCTCTGGTTGGGGCTCTGGTTGGGTTCTGGTTGGGCTCTGGTTGGGGCTCTGGTTGGGTTCTGGTTGGGCTCTGGTTGGGGCTCTGGTTGGGGCTCTGGTTGGGGCTCTGGTTGGGCTCTGGTTGGGGCTCTGGTTGGGGCTCTGGTTGGGGCTCTGGTTGGGTTCTGGTTGGGGCTCTGGTTGGGCTCTGGTTGGGCTCTGGTTGGGGCTCTGGTTGGGGCTCTGGTTGGGTTCTGGTTGGGCTCTGGTTGGGGCTCTGGTTGGGGCTCTGGTTGGGCTCTGGTTGGGGCTCTGGTTGGGTTCTGGTTGGGGCTCTGGTTGGGATCTGGTTGGGTTCTGGTCTCCCTCCTGGAGACACAACTTACAAGTTGGGACTCAAATTAACTCGATTATAGCACTGCAGCACTGTCTCCAAACTTCTGTTAACCTGCATTATTATTATTATTGTTATTATTGATGGGAGAGCTTTTAGCATAGTGGCATCACACTACCCCTCCCCCACCAACAAAACAAACAAACAACAACAGGTCAATATTTATCAGTTAAAGCACTTATAAAACCAAAGTCAATGACACTTCCCCGTTGGTTTAAACCAACAACTTTCCATCGACTCAAACCCAGGAGGTCCTTCCTCGCCGCCTGCCTCTCCCGACTGATCAAATGATGCTTTCTGCGCGTTTATGAAGGTTAAACGAGCCACGTGCCGGATGTACAAGACGACGTCACGTTGTTTACATCTGTGAAGTGACAGCTCGCGCCTCCAAACACACCGACCGCAGCGCAAACAGCTCGTGGGTGAAAAAGACGGACGGTGAACGGTGCTTTACAACCGTGTTGACAGCTGCTCCCGTCGACGGTAACCGGGGAGTGGGAGCAGCGTGCACGCGCCACGAGGTACGTTACACGCGCACACACAATGCTACCATCAGCTAGCCGTCATAGCTACATCCACAGCTAAGTTGTTAGCAGCGTGTTGCTCAAACGTCCACATGGTGCTGCTCACTCCACCCTCTCCTCCTCCACCCTCCCACCTCTCCACCCTCTCCTCCACCACCCTCCCACCTCTCCACCCTCTCCTCCCACCTCCAACCACTCCCACCAGACACGGCGGGCTCTCACGGCTCCATAGTCCCAGTCGGGTATCAGCACCGCTCCGTGGGGACGTCGGCGCCCCGCGTCGCGGCCACACCGAGGCAGCCCGGCTACGGTTCGTCCGGGGAATTACGTGTTCGGACGCTTTACGGTAAAACCGGGACAAAGTTAACACGGGACAAAGTTAACACGGGCTAAGTACCGAGCAACGACTTGACATCCGCTCACACCGAGTGATGCTGATGGTGCTGGTGGTGCTGGTGGTGGTCGGAGAGGCGCGGGGTTAACACGCAGCACCGGGTGACTTCAGTAAGTACCGGAACGAGATCAGCGTTGAAGTTGAGGAAGTTACGGTACTTTTCTCTGACAGCTAGCGTTAGCTAATCCCTGTGAAACGGTAAATGATAGCTACCGGGGGGCAGTCGGTGCTCCCCGGTTATCTCCCGGTGCTCCCCGGTTATCTACCCCGGTTATCTACCGATGCTCCCCGGTTATCTCCCGGTGCTCCCCGGTTATCTCCCGGTGCTCCCCGGGGTTGTGTACCAGCCTCTATTGATCCCGATGCAGGTCGAAGTAAAGACGCGACAATCACAGCATGAGGTCGGTTCTCCACCTGTACCCACCTCAGGTCCACGGCTCCGACGGTACCAGAGAACTACCGGATACTAGGAGGGCTCGGTACCGGGGCGGGAAGATGTCCTGTGTCTCAGAAAGACGTCCTGTGTCTCAGAAAGACGTCCTGTCCCAGATGTCCTGTCTCGCGGGCTCCAGAGATGTGTACCGCCGATGTGGACTCCGAACTACGACCACGGCAAACCAGGAATCCGTCACCGACACATTCTACGAAACAAAGTGAAGCTCGATCCACGAACGACTCCGTGAGTCCTAATTTCCCGGTGTCGGTATGGAGGTCGTGTGCCTGCGCCTCCTCTCCTCTCTCAAGCAACTAACTCGCAACCGGTTGAAACCGGTTCAGACTGGGAGATTCCATCTCGGTTTAGTTTTCAGCCGATGGCGCCGCGTAAAGTTTGGACTGGGGTTACGCCCACACCGCGCTGTGATTGGCTGCGCCTCTGGCGGAGACTTCCTACTTGGCGTCCTATTGACGGACGGAGCTGTCAGTTTATTTCAATTCGCTCAAGCGCCCACGCGACCGCTCCGCCCGGAGAGAAAGAGGGCCGAATGGACTTCTCCGTGGTCCGCTGGTCCGGACGGCGGGTCGCGGGGCGACCTCTATTTCAGTGCTGCCTCTGAGGGCTCGGTCATAGGTTCGCCCTCATTCGCGGAAGAGGCCGATAACGTGACGGCCCGCGCTGCGAGGCGCCAAACTAACGCAGTTGAATGATTCGGTCCACTTCGGCTCTCCGTGAAGCGCCGCTACTTTAAACGTGAAATGTGCCGTAAGGCCGCGCCTGCTGCGCGCGGGAGCCCCGCTGGGTTGAACGGTGTGATAAAAACCGCAGGTACCATTCATTTGCCTGTTGCTCGTAAGCTGGTAATTTTCCACCAGCCACGAGTGGGAGTGGTTACATGATCACGGACGCACGGGGTTAGAAACCCGACCTGGAGGAGAATCTGCTGGTGAACAGAAGCAAAGTGAACGGCGGGCTTTATATTAACGAAGCGTCCGCAGCAACGCAGACGAAAACATTTCACGATCACGGCGTGCGTTTTTGTAACTGAGCGCCATGTCCGCAGCGCGCCGCTGTCCCAGTGAGGACGCAAACATGACAGAGGTTTTGGTTTTTTCCGCTCCGCTGTGGTCACGTGGTCCAGCGCGCTACTTGATGGAAAAATACTGGATTTGGTGTGTAGTGGAGACAGTACACAACCCGGGGAAGTCATTCAGGGGATCTGTCGAAGGGCTGTTTACCCAGCAACACCGTCTTCCACTCATCTCTTTACGTCTGTGCGACTCACTGAAAGACGTGCAGCTCCTTTCTTGTGCTTTCAGTCGTCAGGTTGTCCAATGCAGCCCGTGAAAAGTCATTTCATCTCTCTTTTTTTGAAGTGCACGTTGTATTTGGATTGAAAAAGCAAACGCCTCTTTGTCCTTTTTATGTTTTATCCGTCAATGAAAATGTTTATTTTGCATCATTTTCCATAGTTGGAGTTGTTTCAAAGTTGCACTTTACTCCTAAGAAGTGCATTATAATGATTCCTCTTATATGTCCTCGTGCTCACAGTGCATGTCATAATGCAAGACATGCCAGTTTGATTTTGCAATATGTTTTACAGGAAAGTGCAAGACAAAAAAAAATCATGCTTTTATTGAAGAAAAATATGATTTCTGTTCCATGTCTAGTGCCAGTTATGTTATTACACCTGTTATGTCTGTGCACTGTTGGTGTGCCAGTGTCCTTGGATCAGCCTCACACCCCAGACAGTTGGCCTACATCCGAGCCTTTGTTATTAACAAACAAGATTTGAAAGCCTATTATCTGTGTGTGGATTCGTGAATGCCACTTGCTGTTGCCCTCCGTGCTGTCACATTCCTCGAATCCTCTACCCTCAAGAGAAAGAAAGCACACATTGCCAGATACAAACAGGTCAGCCCACTTTTCAGGAATACAATAGTTGAAAAAAGCTGCGTCTGAAGTTCAACTGCAGCCTCATGTGAGATCAGAGATATTCATATAGGACTAAATCACTGCACCGTGACAGTCTGTTGCTTTAACTGTTGTGGTTTATCTTTTACGTGGAAGATGCAGATGCATGCAAGACAGACTGCCACATATCCCATGTTTTTAATCTCTGTAAACAATACCAAAGTATACCGTCTTAAATGCCCAAACGTGCACCAAAGTTATTGACTATAAAAGATGGATAAAGTACAGCTGCTTGTGAGCGAGGTCAGAGATTAAAAATGTGTCTCAATTCATTGATGAAAAGTGCTTTTTCAGAGGGCAAAAAAAAAAAAATCTGCTCCAATAACCAGCTATATTTTCAGAGGGTCCTTAATGCCTTTCACTTTAAATAGGCCACACTTTATAAAGTTGACGTCAAGTCCGATAAGAGTTAATAATAGATGTAGTACTATGAAGAATCCACGCTATTTGGTTCACAAAAAGTCAGCTGCCTTCAGGCCCTCGCTGTCCACACAAATGAGGCTCCCTACGACTGCCGTGCTGGAATTTTCTTGTCAAACATGTGTGAAGTTTGGAGGTAAGCAACCCCAGTCAGGCGCAGGCTGGTTAAATCTTGTTCTGTCTGGTTGGAGCATGGTAGTCCATTTACATATATTATCATTGCACCACACTAGGGGGCTGACCTCCATGTGGCAATCAACTAAAAAAACAACTTGTAATTTGTTGTGCTGGCTCATACGTCTCTTGTCCCGGTGCCTGAACACTCAGCCTTGGCACGGAGTCCTTTGACGGGAAAAGGAGAAATGAAAATTGGTGCACAATTTCAGGGGTATTATTTCACAATGATGCCAAATGTGACAGCAAAAGTCATCATGCCAGTTCTATTCTAGGTTCCCAGGACAGTTTACAGCAATGCAACCATTTCATTTGCTTATAATTGACTATAGTCGGTGCTGAGAATAATGTCTGTTAGCATGTAGGATAAGGACACTTCAGTCCATGCTGAAGTCAGGACATGCTATGAACTATGAACAGCGCCATCTTCTGCAATGCAAGTGTTTCAACCGCTGCATCTGGTACGTGGTCCTGGAGCGCCCCCTGCTGGACAAAGGACAGACATGTTTCTCCTCAGTTCCCAGACATTCACAGAGTGGTGTCAAAAGAAGAAGTGATGCAAAACGGTGGTAAACATGACCCTGTACCAACTTTGTTGAGACGTATTGCTGGCATCAAATGAAATGATTTTTCATAAAACAATAAAAATGTCTCTGTTTCAACATTTGATATGTTGTCTTTGGTCTATTTTAAATTAAATAGGGGTTTATGTGATTTAAAAATCAGTGCATTCTGTTTTTATTTACATTTTACGCAGGGTCCCGACTTCTTTGGAAACGGGGTTGTATATACATCTTATATACTATCAATGATCAACAACAGGAAAAATAAGACAACAGAGTTCACTTTCAGTTCTTATGGAGTTATATTGTGGTGGCATGATAATCAATTCAGACACAATAAGAAAATGTGTTGTATAGTTATCTTTTGTCACATTTAATAATATGGCAGTGTTTCTGTCACTGAATTATCTCTTTAAACAGGAGATGTTAGCGCTTCAGATCTTTGATCAGCTGTGACAACCTTAAAAACAAACACTTATACCAAACGGTGTCCATCTCAAATTTTCACTAAATTCACTTTTTTTTTCTTTTTCTTTTTTTTACACAAAACTGACCGATTCAGTTTTGCAGATTTCACCATCATCGACTCCGTTTTAAGTGTCTTATGTCTGTTGTCAGTATAAACTGAAATCTGCCTCATATTCCAGTCAGTTGTGTATTTCTCAAGTAAAACTGTGATAACAATTAATACTTGTTGAATTCAAAAGTCTAGTTCATGATCAAATTAGTATTAGAGTTCCTGGCAGTTCTTCTTCAAAATGACATTGAAAACTGAAACCTAAAATATCTTTTTGTCACATATCATTGGGATGATTTCAGGTGTATCTCCAAATATTTTGGTGAATTTTGAGCAAATGTTTGGAGAAATAGAAAATGTTTGACCAAAATTATCCCCTTAGAAGACATTTGATACCCAGTATCCAAAGAAGGTCCTTGTCCATTTTTGTAGCATTTGAATGAATATTTCTGGAGATATAGATGTTAATTGATTTTGCATGTTTTGAGAAATATAGAATAATAAATATAACTTCCATAGGTTGCAGTGAGCCAAAGTTTTGTCACAATGCAGAAGATGTACTGAAAAACTCTGTCGGACGTACTGATGATTGATTGTAATTTTTTGAAGTATGGAATGTAAAATGTCAAAAAAAAAAAAAAAAATCTAGATTTGTTATAGTAAGCGACGCCCAATAAATCATTGCTAAATTTTTGTGATCAACTGAGACATGACCCTAGATCGTGCGATCAGAATTTCGTACTAACCCATAAACTTTTGGTATTTGTAGCGCCCCCTAGGGTCAAAACATGTTGAGGCTGAGGTTGAGGTAATTTTGATTTATAAGCATTTATGTAAAATTGAAGTTAAAGCCAAAAGTTTAAAAACGTATATTTAATCAACGGATTGACATATCAACATTATTTTAATAAGCTGGTCGTTTTTCTACTTGTGGCGCTGTCAGACTGCCAAAACAGCTTCTGTTGAATGAATTGTGTGGATTTCCAACACGTTGCTAGGTTGAATCAACTTGAATTTAGAAATTATGTATTTTCAAAACTGTATTTTTTCAAAATTCACATCAGACTATATTTGTGAACTCTTTTGCTTTCTTACAAATTTACCAACATTTAACCGTATTTCTGGTGGTATTCGACCACATTTTCTGCAGCCTAGACTAGAATCCTCATAGCTGTTTACTTTGGGAGATTTGGAAACACTTTTACGTACAGGAGCGTTATGGCCATCAACCACAATGCAAACAGTAAGCAAAGCAACTGGGGGTTTCCAAAGTTAACTCCCATAGACGGGCCTGATGCAAAGGTAGGGACAACCTAATGCTTTCAGAAAATAATAACCACCTCCAGATGTCAGCGTTGACTTTATATTTCCCCCGACAGAAAATAAAAATCTTTGCGGAAGGGGGCATTGATTTGACTGCTGAGGGTCTGCTCAACTTGTGCTCACCTTTTGGACAAGTCAATAGTGTTCAGGTAACTTTATTGCAGACAAACTATTTGGAAAACATAAACTTCATTCAATTCCACTTTAAATGTCCTTTTGTTGCTCAGTAGTTTGATATTTTCCTCTCACACCTCAGAAAATGGTGAAAAATGGACTCACGAGTGGCACGGTGATTTTTTCGGCTGCGGATGCTGCTGACTTGGCCATGATGAGCCTGAGAGGCACCAAAGGCATCCGTGTGGCTTCATCGGACCCCGGAGCCGACAGAGGGACCTGCAAGAATGAAAGATCTGAGCGTCCTCTTGACCCCAGTCTCCTGCAACATGGGTTAAGTGGCATGCCACCGCAGGGACTACCCAATCTGCTCCAAATACCGCTGGCATCTTACAACAGGGTGACAACAGGCTTTTGAACTGTCACACAAATTGTGCATTTTCATTTAAATGTTTTGCTGATTTCTGGTGGATTTTAGATGAATTTAATCTTTTGCTTTCTCTTTGTCAGAATGTGTTTCTTTGTATTCAGAACTTTCCCAAACTCATCTATCAAAGGGTCCAGGTGCTCAGACTCCTCCCACCAAGCGCCATCGATGTACAGGTACAAACTCACAGCATCTGTGTGTTTGGGGATACACTGAATAGCTCTAATAATGATTAGGTGCAGTCAAAGAGTTTGACATAAGTAAGAGGTAATGAATGTTTGAGATGTTTTTTTAAAAATACAGATGTCAACATGTATTCTAACATTATTATGACCCTACAGGTGAATATGGAAAAAGTCTTAGTGCTGCTGCCTGATATCATCATCGCCTTGATGACAGAGAATCTGTTGAAGGACCTCTACACCGGCTCCCAACGCCTCCACATTTCTTTTGAGTTCTCACAAGATCGGCCAGCACACAGAATATGGCATCGATCTCCCAGGGCTCTGCTCTAAATCCTGTACGTACAACAGGAAGATCAAATCACCACAATAAGATGATTTAATATTAATAAATACCTGCATCTCTTCAGAGTTGGACACATGATTGCAAAAGTGATTAACACTCAGCAACCTGCTCAGAAGCTTAAAGGCTGTGAAACAAATATTTTGTTCAACACGTGAGGTGTTTAATGGCTAAAAACTAATAGGTGTTCTGGTGCATTCACTAATATGAGCCTGAAAGTCCTCATAGACTAAAAATATTGTACAGATTTTTGTTTATCATTTTGTTTTAGCACCTGCTATTTATAGAATCATAATCATGTGTCAGATTTATGTAAGTGTAAGCTGCCAAAATGCCTTCGTATCTGCTTTCTAATGGTAATTATCAGTAAGATAGAGCTGAGGGAGATTTTGAAGGTCAATGATGTATCTTTTACACAGGGTCTCAATATTAAAGGGACAATATTTGGGGGTCTGATGACCACAGAAGAGCAACAGCTCAGATGTATTTTTGAATGTTTTTGTCAAAGCTGCATATTCCTCTCGCTTATTTGATCAACACTTATATGAGCTGAGAATTTGTGATATTTGAGAAATGCTTGCTCACTTGTATTCAGTATTTCTGCCCATGCAGGTTTTCTGTAGGAGGATTTTAACTCCCTGACCTCTGACCCTTTAAGAAATGTATTTCCCCCTTTGAGATTTCTTAGTGAGTTATTGTTTGCTAATACTGTGTTGTTGTTGGTCATTTCCAGAAAGGGGGATGTTTACTTGAGTGACATTTTTACTTACAATATGTATGTTTGATTGGGCCTCGTGCAGAGAACCAAATGGCGCCGGTTGATTATTGCAGATGAATTGCACCTTGGTCGAAGTGGCACTAATTCCAGAGAACCTCCCTGAATGGCTGCAGACAGTAAGTGACTGGGTTTAAAAGGTCTTGGTTGTTGTTGTTTTTTTTTTTTTTTTTTTTTTTTTTGGGGGGGGGGGTGGTGTTTCTGTGGGAAAGTGGGTGATGGTCTCCTTATGTGTGCTTTGTTTTTTTTGTTGTTCTAAATAAATTTAATTAATTTGGGGGGGAACATCACTGCCTACTTTCTTCTCAGTTCTTTCCATTTACATTATAACTATGATCGTCCACAACAGTTTTAAATGTCGGTTTATTAAATAGCATTAGAGTTCTTGCGAAGGGGAATCGTAAAAACAAATATCAACAAATTTACACTTGTTTCCACAAGATCAAGTTATCTGTAATCTCCTGTTCCCATTATTTCCAATCTTACTTTCATGAAAAGGTAATATAGATTTATTAAATGGGAATTTAGTGTAACACCTAAACAAAACAAGGTTTTTGCAGGAAAATAGTGATAAATAGGACAAATTTATGTTTTGACTTCATGGAAATCTTGAGGATTATAGCTTTAACACAAAAATTACAGACTATGTTCCAAAACAACAAAGTCTCAGTGGTATTAAAGCTTGATTCTGATATAC